>NW_019741302.1:31178-142840 GCF_002891405.2 Cryptotermes secundus | reverse complement strand
CAACAGGAACTTTGCTGCAAGACAGGCATATGTAACGATGACTTGGCGCAGATAAAGTCGTGTCTTATTTATACTCTGTTCTACTGACAACAGGCCAGCGAAAAATCTAACAATCTACAGCAAAACCATCAATTATTATGGGCGTTATAACGTAGGTGTGCAGCTGGACGAAACATACACGTCGAACCCCCCCAGACGATTTAAATCCCTGATGAAACATACACGTCGAACCACGGCAACGGGTTAACCATTATATTCTGTATAAATTCTTCAGAAAAATGAGGGAAAATAAATTTTCAATTTTGTTTGTAATTTGGTACTTAAAAGTAAAGTTTTGTTTTCAGTGAGAAATTTGCTGTCAGATATTCTGTTTTACTTTAACTAGATTTCAGGATGTCATATCCTACTTTCTGTACCCTGATCGTGTAAAGCAGAGGATTCATTTGTGTTTGGTACATATTGTAACATGTTTAGTCACTGAAGACGCCGTTCAGATTCTTAATTGGTTTATTTAACAACCTACAAGTCTCGGCTACAACTAATTACAACAATGTTATGGGTTTACACACTTTACAAACCCTACACACAAATCTCTTCACACTGTCCTCAGTAGTCTACACACTCTCAGTTACTTCTCAGTTATCACAAACTATCACTGATTATCACATGTGCGTCCGGTTCTTCTTTCCGCGACTGCTGCTATACTCCAACTGCTCACTGCTGACTAACTGCTGGCTAACTCGTAACTGTCTTCGTAGGCTGTGTAGTTCCCTTATAAACCCTCAGCCGGACAACAGGAAATGCCTCGCTTCCTTGTTGCCTAGTCGCTGTGTTTGCCTATAGCCTAACAACGCTGTTGGGAGTTATTTACGGCTACATAGCAACTGCGGCCCGTGTTATGTAATGGGTACCGCTGTTTACTCGCTTTGCATAGCGACCAGCGTGCTTGGACTCAGCTCACTTCGGCTCCGCTCGGCGCGTCACCGCTGGAGGGGGGGGGCGTCCTCCATAGCACAATGCCTTATAATATGTTTGTGCTAGCCTGGTAATGAATTTTTAGGTGAAATGGGCAAATCATTGATCTAAAATGTAGTGATGCTGAACACATTACTATTATTCATTTTAATTTGAAGATTATTAGTTTGCAATGGACACCAAAGCTAAAATGTATAGATGCTGGGATTAATGGTGGATTGGCGATTCATGATACCCTTCACAGAAATATGGATTTGTCCCCACATTAATATAGATTGTTTAGTATTATTGATGCATATCCTATTTTGTGAAATGCTGCAGGAAAAAATGGTTTCTTTGATTGTCAGATGCAGATTATATACATGCAGTATTTTCTAGAATAAACTGAACTGTTAGGTTTGAAATTGGCATAGTCCTGAGCAAATATTTGTAGTAAAGACAAAAGTTCTGATGTATTTTTGCAAATAAACTTTAAGTAACTGGATATGGTTCAGGAAATGGGACAGTATAAATTAAGTATTCTCAATTTCTTCTCTGGATCATATTAATGACACTTATGAGCATAAATATAAAGTCCTTGGAAGATCTGCAAAAATATAAATGAGTAATTACTCAACTTCTTTTTTCAGGTAACGTAAAATTTGCATATATTCAGTATATTTTAATTGTCAGCAAATGAAACAAAAGTTTCATACACAGGTTACATGTAGTACTTGCCTCATTATACCAAATTTTACATACCTAACAACATGTTTGTCACGATGCTTTCTTCAGTCTATTGAAGACTGCATATTTATTTAAGATGTATCACCCCAAAAATATGGGTGTATCTTAATCCTGTGACTTCAAGCCCTGCCATAGAACTATTTACTAGAAGCATCAAGGCTGCATGGGAGCAAATTCATTCATTCATTCATTCATTCATTCATTCATTTATTTGCATTCTGTCAATCCATACAAGGTCAAACCAACCTATGGGATATAGAACCTGTCAAGATACAAATATAATATAAACATAAACTAATGATATATACATACACTCATAATGAGCACAATAAGGACATTAAGTAAAATACAGTATTGCATAACAGCAGTGTCACAAAACACATTTTGATCAAAGACACAAAGCAAAACACAGTATTACCATTGTATGTAAGAATCCACAGCCCTTCTACAGACTACCTTCAAATGACCACAAATGTAGGTAGTGTGAAAGGATGTTATTTCCAATAGAAGTATCGGTATATAACATGATGCCATCTATTCACAGAAATGCTCTACTGAGTGTTTAACATTTTGCTGATCATTTCAAGTCTGGCAATTTCAATTCAAATACTCCAAGCCATTCTAATAGGCTTATGGTGTACAAAGAGTTGAATAGTACTGTTGTTCTTCACACCTTGGAATTTTGCATGGGGCCATGTTTGTACCATTGGGGGTAGTGGATAGAAAGTAAAGAGTTATAGTGGCCTATGAACATAAGATACTGATACCAAATTTTATTAAAGTCTGTTATTGGTTACATCTTTGTAAGGGACACAGACATGAATAAACATCCTCTTTCTTATGGAATGAAGGAAGTATGTGACAAATACTGTTTATAACTTGTCTTCATTTTTAGAATTGGTATTGTTTTCTTTCATTTATAATATTTGCAATTTTAAATTCATAAATTATGTGTGAAGTGTTTGAAATGTGTCTCAGGTGGATCACATCCTGGAAAGAACACATTTTACTGCTGCTTACGAAGGTATAGAGGACTCAGGTCTAATGGTTATGGTGTGATGGAGAAGGAGGTCCCATATCTGCCTTTCCAATTGAACATGACATTCAGGGAGTTTGTGTCTGAAGGTACTCCTCCTGACCAAGATGGCAGCATTGACCCAGAAGGTGTCACTGGAGGCTGTAACAACATATTTCTTGTTGTTACTGCAAAACTTATTTCTTCAGCCTATAAACGTGAGTACGGACATAAAAAATTGAAATTTAGTGTAGTCAAAATGTAATAAAGGCTCTTCATAAACTTTTTTTAGAAAATATCCTGGGGCTAATATGTATTTTGGAATGATGTAGGCAATCGCTGTTAGCTGTGATAATGAAATGGCTAACGGAAGAATAGAAATAACCTAGTTGTTACAGGTTACTAGAGGAAGTGTGCAGTGCAAAAGTAAAATGTGTCTTTGCCATGGAGAAAATAAAAACTTGTAACTGACACAAGGTATGGAGATATAAACTCTCTGGCTCCTTGGGAAGTATGATTCATTGTTTAAGGAGCTGAAATGCCATAATGAAAAGGTTCAGATTTCTTTGGTTTATGGTACACATAATCATTATCCACATTTGTGTTACTGTGGGAACTGTGGTCTAGTGGTCAGAGTTCCAGAGGCAGAGGCCACAGAAAACAACAGCACAGGGAGAAAATTTGAGTAGGGAACAGAGTGTAATGTCATAAGTCAGAGCTATTTACAATCAGGAAACATAATTGATATAAGTCATATAGGAGATCTGGTCAGAACCTTGAGAAATTAATGTCACAGGCAAGGAAAATGCAGATAGGAACGCTGTAATGTGATTTTTGTGCACCTGGATGGGAAAAGAATTCTGAAATCTCTCAGATAGTGACTGTTTATATAGTTCCTTTTGCAGGTCTCCATATATGGTAAATGATGAGACAGGTCCTGTCTTATCATTGAATAACCTCATATATATTTTAGGAGTGGTATGACTGCTTTATTTTGCTGGTACATTGGAATAGTTGTTTGCATGAAATATTTTTATCTTTCTTATTTTTTCTCTGTAGATGGAGGGGAAACTTGTGTATCCCCCAAGTTTGTTACTCATCATCTTGCATCATGTAAGCTGAGCCATTTAGATCCTGAAAGCATGCCATACCTTGGCTATCTGCCTCATGAGAAATTGGGAAAATCAATCCTTGATTTTTATCATCCAGAGGATCTGCCCTTTCTGAAGGAGATTTATCAAACAGGTAAAGTCTAATAAGTGCAGTATTTCATTTTTATGTGACTGTTTACAAAATTTTGTTTGCAGATTTTTCTTAAGCATGATATGAATAAGAGGAATCGAAAAATTGGATAATATTTTGTATTTTTTTTTTGTGTTTATGCTGTTCAGTTAATATATTTTCTCCTAATAAATGTGTTGAGTAATAAAAGATTAAGAAGATTGTTTGTAATGACAGAATGATTGCTCTGAAGTTAAAGGCGGAACCGGTAGATATACTGATTATGCAAGTGTACGTGCCAGCATCAGAGTATGAAGATGAAGAAGTAGAAAAGTGTATGAAACAATTGAAGAAATTCTTCAGGAAGATGGAAGAAGTGGCACAAACATCATCATATTGGGAGACTGGAATAGCATTGTTGGAGATGAACCATATCAGAATATTGTTGGATCACATGGACTAGGAAGACGGAATCACAGGGCTCAAATGCTTATTGACTTTTGTCAACGAAATGGACTGATTGTCACCAACACTTGGTTCAAGAAGCCAAAGAGAAGAATTTACACATGGAAGGCACCTGGGGATTGGAGGAGGCATCAGCTGGACTACATCCTTGTGAAACATCGATTCAGAAACAGTGTGAAGGATGTGAAGACGCTGCCTGGGGCAGATATTGACTCTGACCACAACTTACTGGTTGCCAAGTTCCGAACCAGGTTGAAGAAAATTATAAGATTTCAAAAGCGCAGACCTAGATGGGATTTGGAGAAGTTATATGCTCAAAGACAAAGCGTGCAGGAGACCCTAGAAGAGAAACTCGGTGCAATTGAAGGTGAAAGCGGAAATGCTGAAGTGCAGTGGAACAATATAAAAGAATGCATGTTAGATACTATCAGTGATTTGGTTGGTAAAGTTGAGAAGATAGCAAGAAAACCATGGGTTACACAGGAGATGATGAGTAAAATGGAGGAGCGAAGGAAATGGAAGAATGTCAACAATGAAGAAGGCAGGAGGAAATACAGGAGACTGAGGAATGAATTGAAAAGAGCCACGGACAGGGCCAAAAAGGAATATCTTGAGAAGATATGTAATGAGATTATGGAATTTCAAAGAACAGGCCGTTATGATTTGATGTACATGAAGACAAAAGAACTAGGATGGAAAGAGAATCATGGGATTCAAAATGTTGGCATCGAAGACTCCCAGGGGAATAGAATAGTAGATCAGAGGCAAGTGCTGAAAATTTGGGAAAATTATATTTCAGAACTATATGATCGACCTAATCGGCCAGAAACCTTAGAAGTTGAACCGGAAGAAGAAGTAGATACAGACGAGAAAGGACCATATATTTTACAAAGTGAGGTGGAAAAAGCTATCAAGGAAATGAGGAAGGGAAAGGCTACAGGAGATGATGATGTACCTGGAGATGTGCTCAAGTTACTGGGAGAAGGTGGTTTGAAAACACTGACAAAACTAATGAACACCATATATGAAAGTGGAGAGTGGCCCAAGGACTTTACAGAAGTTACAATGATTGCCTTAAAGAAAAAGACAAAAGCTACAAAATGCAGCGACCATCGCACAATAAGTCTTATTGCACATACAGCAAAGATAATAGCAAAGATACTTAAAAGAAGAATTGAAAGGAAAATAGAGGATGTACTTGGAGAAGATCAGTTTGGATTTAGAAGAGGAAAAGGAACCAGGGATGCAATTGGGATGATGAGAATTATAGCGGAACGAACTTTGGAGATAGATGAAGAACTGTGTGTTTGCTTCATAGACTGGCAGAAGGCATTTGACCGGGTAAACTGGACCAAATTAATGCAGATCCTGAAAGAAACAGGTATCGATTGGCATGAAAGAAGATTGATTAGCAAATTGTACATGGATCAGAAAGTTAGAGTACGACTGGACAGGGGGGAGACAGGAAGTGTGCAGATTGGAAGAGGAGTTCGACAAGGATGCTGTTTATCACCAATTCTGTTCAACTTGTACAGCGAATGCCTTACCAAGGAAGCTCTGGATGGGCTCGGTGACTTCAAAGTAGGAGGGCAAATTATTCAAACTGTGAAATATGCAGATGACCTTGTGTTAATGGCTAAGGAAGAAACTGTGCTACAGGGCATGATTGATAGACTAATTGAAATTGGAAGGTGCTATGGCATGGAAATGAATGTGGAGAAAACAAAAGTAATGAAAATTTCGAGACAACCAACCCCAGTCACAATAAAGATAGACCAAAAACAAGTGGAGAATGTGAAATGTTTTAAATATTTGGGTAGCTTGTTAACAGATGATGGAAGGTGTACTTGTGAAATTAAATCCAGGATTGCCATGGCAAAAGCTGCATTTAGCAAGAAGAAGAATCTTTTTACCAGCAAATTGGACTTAAATTTGAGGAAGAAACTAGTGAAATGCTACATTTGGAGCATAGCTCTGTATGGGGCTGAAACATGGACACTTAGGGCAGTAGATCAGAAACATCTGGAAAGTTTCGAAATGTGGTGTTGGAGAAGAATGGAGAAGATCAGTTGGACCGATTATGTGAGAAATGAAGAAGTGTTAATTAGAGTCAGTGAGCAGAGGAATATCCTACACGAAATAAGAAAACGAAAGGCTAATTGGATTGGTCATGTTTTATGCAGAAACTGCCTTCTAAAAGAAGTTATTGATGGAAAGGTAGAGGGGCGGATAGAAGTGACAATAAGACGAGGAAGAAGATGTAAGAAGATGCTGGATGACCTTGGGGACAGAAGAGGATACTGTTATTTGAAGGAGAAAGCTCTAGATCGCATTAAGTGTAGGAATTGTTTTGGAAGAGACGGTGGACCTGTCGTCTGACAGATTACTGATGATGATGATGATGATGATGATGATGATGATGATGATGAATAAAAGTACTTAATAATTTGTATGTTAGTGTAGCCATAAGAGATGGGGGACTAACTTCTGAGTATTACACATGTAACATTTGTTAAAATTTGCACAGTGGGGGGTGGAGTTCAGTTGGGTCCATTTGGCACGGCAGCCACTGATTGGCCTATTGTACCTGTCCCGGGTGATTATGATGATGGAAAATTTGGTGAAATGAAGATTGGCAGGGGAAACCAAAGTACTTGGAGAAAAGCAACCCCAGCACCACTTAGTCCACCACAAATCCTACTTGACCAGACCCGGGTTTGAACCCGGGCTGCTGCGGTGGGAAGCCAACGACTAACAACTTGAGCTATGGCGCGTCCCACACGTGTAACTTACTCAACCCTTTTCTGTGCTATGAATGTGTGTAGTATGATGATTTGTCTGACCAGTTAATCTAAATGCCCGTCAAATCTCTTTAACTCCATGCTGTGTTAAATGCAGTCACATACACGTTGAAATAATAGTCATATAAAAAGAACTAACACATTCACTAATCCAGGACATCAAATTAACAGAAACCACCAAATTATACTGCCACATTCCTTGCGCCAGAGCAAGGGGGTTCTACAGAATTTGTTAATTATGAAGTAATGTATGAATTCCGTGTTACTGTATCTTCAGGATGGTGGAGCATACGATGGGGTATCCAAAAGAAACCGAACTAATTTTTTTGTGGGCAGAGCTTTTGTAGTACCGCGTTTTGCCGCTATGAGCCCATAGAGCTAACATTCCTGAGTCGATAAGCCGACTACCGTTGCTTCAGAAGGTGAGGACTAGTTTCGGCAGAGTTTATAGTGACAACTGTTTTGTGTGATCATCGTTTTTGCAATGGCTGATTTTTGCGAACAGCTTGCTGCGGTGAAATTCTGCTTTTTGCTTGGGAAAAGTGGAACAGAAACTCTTGAAATGTTAAAAACGGCGTACAAGGACGATGCTATGGGGAAAACTCAAGTGTTTGAGTGGTTTTCCCGTTTCAAAAATGGTGAAATGTCAATTGATGACAAACCTCGTTCTGGTCGTCCTTCCACGCCCTGAACACATGAAAATGTTGAAAAAATTCGTGAAATCATCAAGGAAGATCGACGACGGACCATTGAAGAAATTGTGGAGCTGTCGGGAGTGACTTTGAGCTCAGCGGCCAGATTTGTGGCAGTCGGGTGACTGGTTTTTCCATCATGACAATGCCCCTGCTCACACAGCCCTGTCTGTACGACAATTCTTGACCAAAAATGGTATGACCCCTGTTCCTCACCCTCCATACTCACCCGACCTTGCCCTGTGCGACTTTTTTTTGTTTCCTTGAATGAAAAGAGACATGAAAGGAAAAAACGATGGAGGCGCTGTCAAGCATCTCAAAAGATGAATTTAGACAATGTTTTGAAAAATGGAATAAAAGACTAAACAAGTGTATTAGTGTAAGTGGAGAGTACTTTGAAGGGGATTGAAGGTTTGTGCTTAAAATTTGAATAAATAAGTTTAAAAGAATAAGTTTGGTCTCTTTTGGGTACCCCCTCGTATGACAGGATTCACGTTCCACCTTGCAAAAATGTATCTTCATGTGGATTCAAAAATCATTATGCAATCAACTGGAAACGTAAAATTAAAGGGAAAGTTGTCCTTCTCTTTAAGTAGCATCATACCATAAAGATATGTAGGAGAGTGTAGATAAAGCTCCACTGTTAGCTTTGGCAGTATGAGCAGATGGTGGTGAGTGGACAGTTTCATGCCCCTGCCATTTTACCCTGCAGTGAAATACCCCCCCTCCCCCTCCATTACTGATGATGTAAGAAGCTGGATAGACCCCCAGAGCCAGTGTAACTGTGAGAGAGAAGAAAATATCTGTTGCCCTGCTGGCAGTCAGGCCCTGATTCTCCAGTGATTCAGTCCTTCACCTAGTTGCTATATTAACTTAGCCATCCCAGCTCCCAGCTGGAAATATGCTGTATTAAAATTGGATTCCTTTGAAAATTCTTATTCTTTAGATGAATATTATTCACTTTAATAAGCACTGACATTGCTGACAGACAGTGGCTGTTTCTGTAGAGTTTGAATTGTCATGATATTGTCACATAGTATGAGTGACTGTAAATGGGCTTTGGATAGGTGACTCAATTTAATGACCACTTACAGGTTGTAACTACAAATAACTATAACACTATCACAGATTTCCACAATTTAAAAATCACTACATGCTAAGTATTCCCCAGCCTGCAGAGTCTTCATTAGACACTTCCTGGTAATGGACTTAACAGTGGAGATTCTTAGCTTCATGCACTCAGTCCCTCACTTCACAGACTCCCATACGGAACTGACTAAGTCCTAACCTTGTCCGTTGCTTATAACATCTCACACGAACTACATAGAAAACAGCTCTTCTGTTGCTGTGTCTGGATTCGTTACCACAGAAAACGTCGTTCCTCTGTTACTGTTCCATTGTTGCATTTGTGTTTGTTGCTGCAGGAATGTATTTACCAAGCTGTTGCTCAAAAATGGCCCCAGTATATCCGCCCATCTCACGGTCGTTGCATAACAATAACTCTACACTCTACAGTATGAACTCTCACAAGTTTTTAGAAGAGATGTTTTATTTGCGTAATTGTATGGCCAAAATTTTATTCCATTATTATCATTTATTCTAGGTTCTATGATACAGTATTATTCTGCAGTTGTGTACTGCTCTATGTATATACTATTTTGATTCTTAAGTTAATGTTACAGTAATGAAGGAGCACACCTCGTCATTTCGCAGTAAACCATACCGGTTTAGGGCTCAGAATGGTAGTTATGTGCTGCTGGAAACTGAGTGGTCCAGTTTTATCAATCCATGGTCACGGAAACTTGAGTTTGTGATTGGACAGCATCGAGTACTTAAGGTATGTTTCCACTAATGCTGGTAATGATATAACAATGACAAATATCAGGATGATAATGACAAAGATAACGATTTGCATGTATTACAAATTTCAGTGTTTATATGGCATAAGTCATAACAATATAGATTCTATAACTTGGCTACTACAGTGAAACCCTCATATAAGTTTTCTTTGGATTTGAACTCGAAACTGAAGGAAAGTGTTAAATGGAGGATAGTAACACTGAGATTGCTGGCTTTAGACTGAATGATAAGTGAGGGGAAGTCTTAAATTGAAGCAGCTTAATCAACGATTTCACAATAAATAGAATGTCGGTGATGCTTACTCTTCCTTTCACTAAACCAGTTTTATTGTTAGGACATGTCTCTGTATTCCTTTTTGATGAGATTTCATTGTGTTTTCCTTAGGGCCCTGATAATGCAGATGTGTTCATGGCCCCAAATGAAGAGGACACACAGCAGATTTCTGAAGAAGTTCTGAAGGAGAGCAAAATAATACAGGAGGAAATTAAAAGTCTGCTTAATGAGGTATGTCTTGTAGGTTTTAATTCCAGTAATTTCATTTCATTCCAGTTTCTGTACCATAATTTTTTTTTGCATATAGTTACATGATGATAGGAGCATCTTATATCCTTCATGTTACTGGATATCAAATACAGTAATGCCAAGTGTGAAATTGTTGTGTTAGGATATATAAGTAAAAAAAAATAATATTCAAACCTGAGGATGTAGCCAGTACAGTGTTCTTCTGGTACTCTTCATTGCAACAACACTAGAATGGTTGTTCTTTTAATACCATTTATTTTAAGGCAGTTAAATAAATTTCTCAGCATGCGACCAAGGTCCATCCTTGCCCTGTGTAGATTCTTTGACTCCTTTAGTGAATGCAGTAAGACTAACAACTGTCACCTGGCTGACTTGCGCTGTCTCTTATTTCATTCATAAATTGCTTATTCATGCCATAGTGGTGTCGTCATCAAAACTGTCTGAAGCAGCTAGGAACATGCAGAATGTCAGTGTGCAGAGAATGCCCATATGGAAACTATGTATAATCTGACTGTATGCTTATAGTCGTTTTACTTACGGATTTATAATAGAGTATTACAGTCACCACATAGAAAAATTGAAACAGCTAATTGACTGCATAAATTGTTATAAAATTTAGAAATCTTGCTATTCAGTTATTTGAAATTGATTTTATTATATTGTTATTATAAATGCTAGCTGTGAATATATTCTTTCTTCTCTTTGTTGTGTCAGATGGTCAAAAGCACAGTGCATCTAGAGAGACAGCAGGTGTCAAAGCGATGCAGAGATCTGGCAACCTTCATGGAAACTCTAGTGGATGACATTTCCAAATCTGACTTAAAATTGGATCTCCAGCAGGAAGAACAGAGCTTCTCTGTAAGTTGATAGAGTTATTCGATTATTCCTAAATTATGGATACTTTGAAGAACAGATTTATTTAAATTATATGATGAAAAGTGGGAAATATTCATGCCTTGAATGTAATTGTATTTTGTAATGGCAGAATATTGGCAGTTTGAACATTTCACAGAGACTAGAGTTCTGTTTGCAGTAGGTTATTAGAGTGAATGGTGTGGTGAAGGATTCAGTGGTCTAGGACACAGGTGCAGAAATGCCTGGTACTTGCTGGTTTCATGTGCAATAATATTGCACCTCACATTAAATTGTTGGATGGAATATTTTTTCAAACTGTAGAACATTTTTGCAATATCAGAAAATATTTCTTTGCCTAATTTGTAATAATAATAATGTTTTGTTAAAGATTTCAATGTTTTGCATGCACAGCAACATACTCTTAGCTTTAAATCATTGAAGTACCAAAGCATTCATAGTGTCTAGTATTGAACTCTGTCAAACAAAATGGTCCTGGAAATTTAAATGGTATCAAATGGTATCAAGAAGTGGTTTCTGTTATTCTCTCTCCCAACATAACAATTTTTATGCATGAAGTGGCGAAAATTCTGTTAAAGTTATTAGTAGCCGTAGTGGTATTATGAGCATACATTGAATTCCAGCACTAAATTTTCATATGCCCTTGCTTATGGGGATTGAAATGACAAAGATGTGGCATATTTCATGCTGTGTACATCAGATATATAGGAGCAGAAGCATGGATTTAGTGTTATTGTTATGCAAGATGATAACAGAACAGGGAAGTGTGGAACAAGAAGTGCCATCATAAAATTTCTTGTAACTCAGTGGAGTGTCCAGTGTTGGAGTCCATTAGTGGCAGTCTACATTGTTTAGGGAGAAAATTCTGTCTTTATTCAGGGTATTTGAGTGGTGTTCTCATTTGTGGGAATGTTGGTTGGTTGGTTTCCAATGGCTGCATTTGGGGTCATGTAACCCATTTTGCTTCTTGCTTCCCAATAGAGAGCACTCAAGTTCTTACTTTGTTGCATCTTGAAGAAGTTTGCACTTCTCTCTTGGGAAGTTTTGCCAGATTTGTTGCTCATTTTGTACTCTCCAGGGAAAACACATGACTTGAAGAATGTCATGGACATGAGCAACTTTGTCCCCCTTTGTGGGAATGTTGCAAGAGTTTTCTTGATAATATGCTCTTCATTGCATCACTGACCAAAAGCATTGGCCATATTGGTGCTGTATCCTAACCAGTAGATGTATGACTGCTCTTGAAGCCACTGATCACACTACAGTGGCGATTTATGGTCATCTCAGATTTAAAAATGAATCTGTCAGCTGGGTTTCGAGACAGCCAGGCACAGACCATATGAACTGCTTGGAAGTTGCAGAATAGCTACTGGAGTAATGCTATTGAGAAGAACAAAGCAACTTTACTGTGAGGATAATGATCTGTAATAAAATCTTGGCACACTACTTTACCTCAGATAGCAAGACTATCTTATAATGGAAGCACCAAACGTTTCCTACACTAAAGAAATTAAAAAAAAGTCACCTTTTCCATGTCATAGTCATGATGACTCTCTTGTGAGATCTGATATTCTGCCAACTGGTACAGTAATGACTGCTAATCATTAATTCTACATGTTAAAAGAATACATGCAAGAATGCATTTGCAAGAACTGGGCATGTTTACTTAAAAAATAAATGCTTTTTCAGCAAAATATTATTTGGCCACTTATCCAAAATAAGATGGACTGAATTGTTTGAAACCCTTGTTATCTGTATCTTTGTTTTTATTTTAATTTCATAAATCCTTACTGGCTACCAAAGCCATCAGATATGGAACATGTCACATGTGCATACATTAGTTCTAAACACAGGACTAGTCACCATACAACTAAATTCATAAAAGAAACAGTATTGTTCAGGCTTAGCTACCAGCAGTTTCTGTGTCTTTAGTCTGATGAAGGAATCAGTGAGAGAGTATTTAATAAGATTATATAGTATTGTAAAAAGTGTGTGGAATTAGGGGAGAATTTTAAAGGTGTTCACCTTTAAGTGCCGAAGTGCCCAGTTTGTGCCAGTCATGAGTAATGTCGTCGTGGCCAAAGTACCCCGTTTTGTCCAGTCAGGCATTTAAACTCCGCTAGTGGAAGCGCGCGCACACGCCGCTAGTAGAAGCGCATGCACATTCCTAAATATTTATTTTCAAATGTAGTAATTACCAGACAGACTTGAGTAAAACCCTAATAGAGGAATTAAAATAATACCTAACTGAACAACAGCAAATAAAAATATACGTATGAGTTATGCCAAAACTTATCCACGATCCAGTAATTTTATTGCAGATTCTGCAGATAGGTATGTTAAAAATATATTGTAAAATTTGATGTACATACGTTTTTTGTTGTTACCTGCTTGATGTATATACAGTTTCAAATAAAACTACTGTATTCAATTTCACTACGAACGCACACAAAACAGATCGCGCTCTGTATCTCAGCCACGATGCAGCTGTCTGTTCACTCAAATAGAAGGGGCAATAAGCTTTTGCAGTTCTAACGGAAGGTTTTAGCACTGAAGAAGGGACCCCTCTAGCTTTCTCTTGAATAGCCATTCTTTCATTCTTCTGACCTTCAGTCAAAGATTCGAAAATCCGAAGGGTGTAAGCAGTGCTAGCAGAAGACCAAATGATTTTATTGCTTCCATCTGTTTTATGACACCAGGGACTGCTAGAATTTGTCAAGTGTTACAAACAGAAATGAATTTATAATGCAGAACAACTCTGTGAAGAACTGGGAAACAATTTTTGCAGTACGCATCAAAATTAAAACACAAAAAATTGAAAATAGAGTATAACACTTTGTATTAAAAATTTCAAATCTTCCGTTATAATATGCGACACTATGTTCTTTGCTGATATAAACAAAGTTAATACCATCCATTTATCATAAAAATTGTGCTAGATACAGCATTTTTAAACACAACGCTTAAAATTGATTAACCGCCTAACAGGAACGGACATTTAAACGCAAGGGAGCAACGGGCATTTAAACGAGCACCAGCAGCGGGCATTTAAATAAACTCCGGCCAGCTCAAGTTTACCACTATTTCGAAGTCCGGCGTTTAAAGGTTAATACTCTTGCATCTCATGGACAAAGTACATAACAGAGTCCTGGAGTTATTGTATGCTATCCATAGTATAATGCATAGACAGTTTTGAGAATTATGTAACATAATCACATGTTTTAAATTTTAATTTGTATTACAGGAACATGATTCAGTAATGCTTGGTGGAATCTCACCTCATCATGACTATTGTGACAGCAAATCATCAACAGAGACTCCACCTAGTTATAATCAGCTTAACTACAATGACAATATACAGCGGTATGTATGATCTAGGAAGAGTTGAAAATGGAAAAGCACTATTTAAAATACATCGAAAGGGAGATTATGTGTCAAACTGGAAATATGTAAATGGAATCATACCTGCAGTGCTCAGGATCTTCAGTGATGATTGTGATTACCATCAGCACCATTGATAATGTAGTTGTCATTGTCATCAGTAAAAAATTTGGTTTAAACTGGTTCCCAGCGTTGGCTCTGACTTTAATTTCCCTATAAAAATTTGTTGGAATGTTTCTGATTTCATGTTATGCTGCTGGTAACATGCTGCATCATGTAAATTTGATTCTCTGCAGATTGCTGCTTTGACTACCATTGCCATGGTATACATTTTATGTGTTCCTTTAGTTCAGACAATTTCTGGTGTATCACAATGATACCCTTAAAATCAAATATTAATTTCTCACAGCAATATTGGTATAATTTCAGTTTCTTTGAGAGCAAACCGAAAACAACCCTCTCTGATGAATCAGGGGATTCTAAGATTGAAGCAAACAGGTCACTGATGGGCACAGATGAAGAAGGGAAGAGTGAACTGGCTGCAGACTCCAGTCTGGGACCCAGTAACAGGTAAGCTGAAGCAGGCACAGTTGTTCAGGCAGGTGTAATTCTTTGAAATGCATAAAATGAGTGTCAGATCCACTCAATCAAAAGTAGGGACCTGTGATTGTTTAAAAAATGTGTATTCTGTAGGATTTGAGGTTCTCACATGGGTGGTTATGAAGAATTCTATGATATAATGCCATGTAGCCCCTTGGAAGTCGACTGATATTTCAGAGGCACATACACTTCTGTCTTCAGGGTTGAAGTGTAAGCCCAGCAAGAAACCCTCATGAAGCGGGCAGCAAACACATGTTCCTTCAAAATGTTAAGTTTCAACAGACTGCACAGGATTATGTCCCAGAAGAGGGATTCTTCAGATTTTTTAAAACACAGAGTAATATATATTTTTTAAACAGTCACAGGATCCCTTCTTCTGACGTCCTACGTGTGTCACTCATTTTTTCCAATTATTTCTGCATCAGAGGCTAATCTCTGCTAGGATTCTCTTTTGCTATCATCTTCCTATATTACAGAATAGTAGTTTTCATCAGGCTGCTGAAACAAAGAGTGTTTTTGTCACTAGTTCTACCTCAGAATGTCAGTTGACTTGCTTCTCTGTCTCATTACTCATTCAGTACTTCACAGGGAATGTTTACATATTTCTTTTTTTTTTCCTGCAGTAAATCCTTTTTGCCTTAAATTTTTAACTTTTCACATTTTCATGCTTTCTACTCCTTTGCTCCTGTCATTATTACACTTTTCTCATATATATATAGTTGATCTTTGTTTAAATACAAATGGCTTGTAATGTGACACTGAATTTCAGCTCCAAATTCTGTATTTTTTATGGGCAATCAATAAAAATTCCATGGAGAAGAGTCCTTCTAGACTGGTTGATATTCATTCAACTGGTCAAGAAATTTTGTTATTTTTTATGTGATTGTGTACATAGGAGTCTGCTTCTGAACCCTATCCTGAGGAGAATAATGCAGTACACCCTATCCTGAGCAGAATAATGCAGTACACATTTTCTTCTGCTAATTCTTTAATCCCTTGAAAATGTCTTTAAATGGCTTCTACTCTGCCTTTGTAGCAACATTTAAGTGGCAGCAAGTCACTGTTGTTGCTATATGGTTAGAGAAAATGTCTTAATTTTAGATCCCCTGTGGTTTGTATTCATAAGTAATATGCATTATTTGGTCAAACAAAGGCCACAGAATTGCATAAGGCTAACAGCTGTTGATGGTAAGAAATAGAGGACAATCTGATCACAAACGACAAAAAATCTTGGAGACATGGTATTGTGGTGTGCACACAGCAGCTGATTACACCTTTCAAATAGTGATACTCAATAATATATTAAGGTCCATTTTAATGTTATGCATTCATCTACATATAATTCTCCCAAGTGAGCTTTTGCTTCACGTTTTCCAGCTAAAAATTTGTGAACCCTTCTCATCTCTTTCATTCATGTTGCATGTCCTGCCAGTCTCATCCTCCTTGATTTGATCACCCTGATAGTATTTGGTGAAGAGTACAAATTGACATAACTAGTCCGCTCAGGCAGCAACATTTCGGATTTTATTTCAGAGGTGCCCAGGTCGAATCTCGTATGGAACCCTGGATATCTTCTCACAGTTTTTTTTTTGTAGTTTTTGTTGGCCGCTCCAGGCAAATGCTGGGATAGTACCTTAAAATTAGGCCATGACCTTCCTTCCGCATCCTTTCCAATTCTTTAATTGGTACCATCCAATTATATAGTGCTATATAGTCTGAGTTACTGACAATCTCATTAAATAGACTACAATTGTATTACAATTTAAATTAAGAGGCTCAAGATAGTGCAGTTTTCTCCCTTATTTTATACTCTTGTGCAGATCACATGGATAATTTGTCACACTGTTGAAATCATGTTATGTTTATATATATTGTTTACAATGTCATGTACCTTTCTTCACGTAGAAAACAGGTCTCTTATGCAAGAACAAATTTGTGTCTGTTCTTGAACATGTGACATGTCAAATATGAAAGTGTCACTTGAATAGATATAGTTACTGAAGTATTATATAAGTGATTCACATCTTTAAAGCAATAAAAAATTTCTGTTTATGAAAGATGATGAATTTTGCATGTTACATTCTAAGCTCTCAAGCATAAGATTTGGCAGATTATAAATCCAATACTGAATTAAATAAATTGTTTAGTGATTCATTCTCTTACAGAAATTTCATTTTGTGTTGTTAAACAGGAAGTGTTGTTCTCCTGTGAATGGAAGTGGCAGTGGCAGTGGCCACAGCAGTAATAGTGCAGGTATTGGGGAGAGTGCTGAGAGCAGAAGAGATACCAGTGCTACTAATACCTCTCAAGGCTCATATAAACCACTCCTCACTGAAGCATTATTATACAGGTGGGTGGAAAACCTTTCTCCACTTCTCAGTGAACAACACTAGGTGTGTTAACACTACAGTTTCATTTCTCTGACAGTGGTTTTGTAATTGCACCTCCGCTGCTAACATATTATCGTGTGTTGCCTATGTAACATTACAAGTAAATTCACGCGGGTCTCGGATTTGGCTAAGACGTTTTTTGGACAATATCTTTTACACTCGCCAGTACAGTTATTCACAACTTCACTAACACAGTTACTTGCACCGCTGATCTTGGTGAAGTGTCTTCTGTCCTTTCTTGGATGCGAGCTTGCTTCTGCTCTGGTTGGAGCTACACTAAAAGCTCAGTGGTCTTGTCGATTATGGACTTTTATAATGTGCACTTGGACTGACTAGTGAACACCGTGTTCAAGGGTTCGGTTTTATCTGCTGGTAGTATTCGTTTCCATGGATATCCTTCTATTACCATGGCAACAAAGTTATTGTGATGGTGGATAATATTTCCTTTCTAATATACTTTTTCTAGCATTTCTTTATTTTTTCTGTACCTTTTATTTCTTTACATTCTACCCTCATTCTTATTCTTTCTCATCCCTTTTTGTTTGTGTTCCCTATCATAATTCATATTCCCTTTCCTTCCTTCCTTTTCTTTATGTTAAATAATTTTTCACACCCATTCTCTCTCTGTTTGTGTTATTATATGCTTCCATCCTTTCTCACATGTTTTCCTTCCATCCCTTTTATTTGTTCATTGTGTGGTTATTCCTCTTCCAGCAGCCAGGAGCTTTGTGCAGGCCTGGTGTTACATCATTTCTCATAGTTCAGAAGGGTTTCTTTTTCTTGATAATTTCATGAGAACACGAGGTTTTTGTTTCAATTTATGGCAGTATGCTTCCCCTAGCTTAGTAACTAACTGTATCGACATGAAGAATTCATTATTGGGTTCAGGGTAAGGGATCAAGTTTAAGGTAGAAAATTTGGATATTCACATATCTTTGTATATCTATAGATCTATAGAGACGAAATAAATAAATAAATACTGCTACTACTGATAATTAAACATTTAACATTTAACGAACATTTTAGTGAATTAAATATGAATTAGTGTCATTTAAAATGTAAATTGATGTTGTTGCATTATAGACAGAAAAGAAGACTATAAATGATGCTCCAATGCAACAGGATGCTGAAGTATAATATAATATTATTGAACTGAAACCCATTTCTCATCCCTGTACTTTTCTCCAATATTAATTTTAAAAGCATTCTGCTAACACTGTTTCATCAGAAGATTACTGCTTCCATTTTAAAAGAAATGAATTAGTTACACTGAAGTTCTATTTATTATAGATGCAATTTTGTATTATTTATAATTTATGTGTGTGTGTGTATATATATATATATAGGTGTGTGCGCGCGCGCGCACGCACGCACGCGGAGCTGATTTCCAAAAACAACATTAATATGCTTGTTTAAGATAAAAGGTTAACAGCATCATTCATTTATTTTGACAGTCATAATTAATTTCATGTCTTCTTGCAGGCATAATGAAGACATGGAAAAGAAGATGGTCCAGAAACATAAAGAACAAAGGAGTAAAGGTGGTGAAAGGGAAAATAAGTTGAAGAAATGTTTTCATGGCAAGCTCTTGCAGGTGATTGTTGTTGTTGTGACATAATGAAAGACTAGAGAAAAACATGGTTGACACATATTTGAAGACCTTGTAGATTGTGCATTTCATAGATAACACCTACATTTAAGGACCACAAAGACTACTCAGAATCTCTTCTCTCACCTCTATTCTAAATCCAGAATTGTAGACTGTATGTACACCATCAAGATACTTCAGTTGATGAACCACTTACCCACTGAAAGTGCATCCTTAACCATACTTCACACTGAAATCATCATACTCAGAATTGTGTCAGTCAAGTTCTTATTACCTATGATGCGTTTACAGTGAAGGATTTAAAGGAGGATCTTGTGGATCACCCCTCATTTCAAAGGATGCACCCAAAACTGCACCAGTAGTTCTGAAACTTGCTGAACCTCTTCTCATTCTTGTAGATGGACAATTGTTATGCATAATTGTGCAGATTTGGTAAAGCTTGTGAAGCCATGTAACACCAATTGAGCAGGGTCCATGAAACTAAACAGAAAGAATGTGCCCTAGAAAGCAAAAGAAAAAAGTCACAGAATGGCAGTTTTCTCATGCAACACAGTGGTTCTCTGTGTATTCTCAAGTAGAGAGGCCATAAGAATGTGACTATAATCTTAAGCTACCATAAAGCAAAAGTCCAAACCCTAAGGAGAAAGGAAAACAGAAGCTTTTTTGTGTGATTCACCACCACTGCCCCCGCTCCCGCCCCCACCTCTGCCGCTGCCACCACCACCACGACGGATTAGGCCATACTTGGTCTGTTCCCCCCTCTTGAAGATTATGCTGATCCATCACTCTTAACTGTGGGTGTCATATGTTTTGTTTTGTGGTTGTGATGAGCATATCATGAGAATCCAGCTCTTCAGTGTTAGTTGTAATATTTAGCAAATTTATAATAAGGAAATTATAATACTCTCAAGAGTATGGTAATGGAAGTTATAAATTTCAGTTTAATTCATCTTTCTTCATTATTTACCTTTAAAAAAATCTTTATATTATCTGTAATTTTATTTATGCAGTCTTTCATTTTGCTTGGAAGTAATTTCTTTGAGACTCTGGCTTGTACAATACAGTCTATCCATTCCAGAATACTTTGCAAGCTTTGCCATGAGCCATAACAGCAAAGAGTTTGGACTTAATGGTTTGCAATGCCATATAATTTGGAGGAAGTCTGATGTTTTGGAAGAACACCTCCATCTTCATGGTCAGAGAGTAAGCAAAGCAAGAAGCAGGTGGGAAACAACTGTCCTTGCTCCGTGTTTCTTCCTTTGCTTACCCTGTGACTGTGTATCTGGAGGCAATGTGTTCCTCTCAGATGTTAGGCTTTTTCCAAAGTGTATGAACCCAGAAGATAGCACACTTTGTAGTCACCACTGTGACAACCTCGAGGTCCTAGCATTGTTTTATGTAAATTTGACAGTGCAGTATTCTGTTTTTTTCTTGCAGAAACAATGTCATGGAGTTAAACGAAGTGGATCACATTCTCAGGAGGGTGAGCTGCATAAAGCTAGTAAGCACCCTCATGTGGAGGGAGGCAAATTCAATCCTGGAAGTGGTGGCGGTGGTGTGACACAGTGCTTTGATGTGGGAAAACAGTACCCTGTGGCTGGGGTTGTGCCTCCTGTATACCACGATGGGACTAATGTGAACTTGTGGCCACCTTTCTCAGTAACTGTTACACCCCTTCAGCCAACAGCACCTTGCTCAACATATAGGTTAGTGAACCATAGCGCCCCCCCCCCCGCCCAATTTGTAGTGTTGGAAACGTGTAGTACTGGAAAAGTGTTATTCGGCTGAAGGTTCAGATCATGGCATTCTGGGATATGGTACCATGTGGTCTGGTGGGTGGGCACAAACATTTTGGAGGCAGCACGTTCTTCTGGTGTGTTGATACACATTGATCATACTACAAAATATTGTAACCTAGAGCATTAAGAGTATGTCACTTGTATGAATGCTGTATGTGTGTAAATCTGAATGTATTTAATTCCTTTATAGTTTTATGTGCTAAACATCAGCAAAGTGTTAGCTTTTTATAGCATTGACTTAAGTGTGATCTGGTCCAGGTTAAAGAACGATACTCATAATGTTAATACCTGTCAGCAATGCAGGTCAGTGAATGTATATTTCTGTAATAAATCCCCTTTAAAATAATGGTCCGTTGGGCAATATTTTGTTTTTTCCTTCCTGTTCGCAGCAGCATGCGATTATTAAGTATACAGGCTTTTCCTTATGTATACAGAACTATAGTAAACCCTCGTTGTAGCATACTAATAGGGGGCAGGGTGTCCATTATCCCTGATGTCTGCTATAATTGAGTGAAGTGGTCTTCTTAGACGTACACCATAAGATATATAGCCAGTGCACACAGTAAACCTAGGAACACAATGTGATTGCATGAAGGTTATTATATCGGGGTTCTTTTTATTTTAAATAGTCATCTGTGTGTGTGTGGATGGGCGTGCGTTTCTTATTATTTTTTTTTTTGGAGGTGGGGAGGCTGTAATATGCTGTCTTGGTATTTCGCTACAGGGACTGGTGAAAATCACAAGAAATTTCATGCAGGATAGCCAGTCTGCAGGACAAGATTCATGTGGCCTCACAGATATGAAGTGGTGACCACTTGACTTTGATATTCACTACTTTAATGAATTATTACCTGCATAAGAAGCATTTTTGTTTCCAGATGTGTCTTCTCTAACACAGTCAGTGCCAAAGCAGTAGCCAGTGGCTGTCCAGTAACTTGAATGTTATTTTGACTACCGTTACTACAAATGAAAACAGATTTTTTTATAACCATTTCTTCCAGTGGTTCCCACGGTCTCTTTTCATAAGAATAAATGAACTGGAATGTGACATTGACCATCTACTTATATCTCAGTCAAGGCTTGGAATACCTTGAGCTTCACCTATGCTCCCTTATTTACATCATGTTTTGGTGTTTAGAAACAGTAGAAAACCCCTGTTTTATGTTTATGATGATAATATTTCGGTGTAAGTCCATGTCCACATAATAAGGAAATCCTATGGCAGATCAGACAATGTTGTAATTTAGCAGCCTTTGGTATTTTACTTTGCCTCTTCCCATAAAGATTAGTGATTTTATTGTTAATTAATTTTCTGTGAAGCAATGTTGATCAGATATGATGCATAATTGAACTTATTTTCAAGAAAGTGAGCTTTATTGAATGTAGTATGTAATTTTTCATCAACAGATTCACCACAAACAACAACATGCCTCCACCTCCACACATGGCCAACATGATTCCTGTGTACTGTATTCCAACCACTGTCCAGCAAGCAGGCCTTGGCACAGCTCAGTGTCTGGCACCTCAGGAACATCCAGGCCCACCTCAAATGCCTCCACCTGGGGTAATGTTGCCTGGACAACAGCCCACTTTCATTCCTCAGCAAGGTAAGAAAAATATTATTGATAAATGTTTGATAAATTCATTATTACCTTATTACTTGTCTCATTCCAGCAATGGATCTCTATTGAAACTGACAATCAAATTCACTGAGTCCTAAATACATCTCCAACAACTTATAACAAAATATCTATCTTTAGTGTTCACAGATAATGTTCTGGCACCACCAGTTTTTTGTCCTCTGAATATCAAGGTAATAGGACTACCAACAGAAAGAGAAGGCTAACATCAAAGACTTCAAGGCAGAGCAGACTCAGTAGAGCCTTAAGGTTTTCCATTTAGGTGGTAGGATTGAGATATTTCGCTCTAAGTACAGTAAATTCTGGCAAAAATTTTGAAGAAAATTTACCATTTTTATAAGTTATTCAAAAATAAATCTGTGATTTGCATATATCCACGCACCACATGATATTCCTCCCAGCTGCCACTAGCAGTGATACTTGTTCTCTCTCTTACAGGTGCCATTATAATAGGGGCTAGTTGAATTTATGATCATGTCACATAGTTAGCTAACTTTCTGGCCATTGAAAACACTGATGGTGTCATCCTCCCCCCTGTACCACTTTACTGTGAAATTTTCTCCTCAATCTGCCAGGGTCAAAGTCACCATATTGCAACTGATGACAGAGCAGGTGGGATTGATGGACCCATGACATATACGCAAAACCTCACTTCTGAAACCTAGCTTATACAATGAAAGCATAGGTACGTGGTGACTTAGGGGGCAGTGTGACATTTTGTTTAATGAATATATGCTCCTTTTGCTTTTCCATCTGCAGAGATGTCTGCTATGTTATCATTCTTAAACTACTGTTTCTCTTCTGTAGAGATGATGGTGAAGTTGGGTCATGTTGTGGGGTTTGTGCTAATGGTAGATAGTTTTTTGTTACCTTGCATTACTAAAGTTGCTTTTATAACATAATGTGAGAAAGGCTACTAGTGCCATTTTATTGTTTGTATGTGACACATCTAATTGGTGTAGTAATTTCAAAAGGTAAACTGTATTCGCTTCATTGAAATTTGGTGCAGCACTTGCCAAAACATGTTTAAAGTTTTCAATTTGAAATAAAATTTAACATATTAGTATTTACATGCAAAGTTTTCTGCTGATTTGTGTAGAACATTAGCTGACAGTACAAATTTTCATCATATAGGAAACTGAAATCTGAAGACATTTCAGACATACTGTCAGATTATCCACCCAGAGCAGCAGTAGAATATAGGTGTGGAGTACAGAGAGGCTTGGAAAGGCCCAGGAATAGATGGAAGAACCAATGGCATGCTTTGTTTCAGAATGGAAGACAGAGTTCCCATGCCTTAAGAAGGAGCAGGGTTCTCTAAAAAGGGAATATCTTGATTAGCGGAGCAACAATTTCAGTTATTGTGTTTCTAGGACATTATCCATTGTCCTGTTTTTTATTTAAAACACATCGTTTTGGAGACTGGGTTCTGTATCCATCTTGAGCTAGAACCTACTTAGTAAGGCCAAATTGATATTGTTAGTCCCTATCAGTTGGACCCGACTGAGTAGATTCAACCTGAAGATGGGGACAGGATCCAGTCTCTGAAACATTGTGTGTTTTAAATAAAAACAAGACAATGGATAGTGTCATGAAACAAGACATTAGGAGTATTCTTTCGGCATCATTTTTTGGTGCCGAAACATGGGTTCGAACCAGGGACCTTTGCCCTTGCTGCAGAGTGCTTCCTCTTTAGCCTTTGAAGTTTTCTGTCCGTCATGTTCAGTTGTGAGGGTATATCCAAGTACAATCTTCACAAGCTAGTTGACTGTCTGTATGGGGTCTGTTGAAAGTCAGAACTCAGATATATAGACAGAATCAAGTTGAAGTCAGTGCCCATGGCATGTTTATTTTCTCCTTTCCCTCAAAGTCTTGAAGTCTAAAGGTGTCATGAGAAAATCTACTGCTTTGTGATGGACACAGATTCTTTCACAATCACTAAGATCCCGCAGTCCTTCTTCCCAGGTTTCGGCACCAAAAAATGTCATGAAACGACCTCGAGGTGTGTATTCTTTTGCAATGTCACTTTATTACTCAACACCGCAACTACAGTTCAACATAACTATAACACAAAATGTTTAGCAAGTCGTTTCACAGTTGCTCCTTTCATATTAACAACTCTCACTAGACTGTAGAACTGCTCTGCTCTCTGTGCTGCTTCCACTGGCTTCTCCCAACACACACTGCCTTCTGTTGGCATACCCTGCCCTCTGTCAACACAACTCGGTCCTTAGCTGGCTTCTTATACTGTTGCATGTTGCCCTAGCAGAAGCAGCAGCACCCGCTGTTACGTCACAGTAGGGAAGTGTTTATTGGTCTGTTGCCTAGCAGCTCCTCCGCTGTTACATCACAGCAGGGAAGTGTTGCCTAACACAGCTCCTCTGCTGTTGTCTCACTGCGGGGAAGTGTTTACTGGCAACACATGTGTTACTGTGTCACACTGAGTCCACAGTTCCCAACAGATAATGGCCAGAAACACAGTAATTGTGTTAATATACCACTGTCACACACTTATGAGCAGTTATTGGCTTCTCAAGAAGAACTCTGCTCCACATACTTGATTTGGTTAGTTTGATTAATAGAGCATTTTTGATGCAGCAAAATATATATAATTTGAATGAAGTTAAACTGTTTCTTTACAGTGCCTTATGTGAATGCTGCTGCTACTATGTTATATCAGTATCCTCCAGTGTATAGGGGGCCACCTATCATGTATCCATCTGTGGCAGTGCTTCAGCCAGCCACAACCTTACTCCAAAGACCAGGTTCTCAACCCAGTATCCCTGTAGCTGCCATATGTAAGCAAGAAAGCAAGGTGGGTCAGCAATGCTATTTGATGTGTGTGTGTTTATTTAGATGTCAGTAGGTTGGCACTGAGAACAGCCCTTATCGAATGTGCTGTAGAAGGCAACTGTTGTATAGAATTCAGGGCAGTTATTTTATTCTTGACACACTGCATTAGATCAGGGTACTTGAAGCCCAGCTTATGCTTATAGAAATATTCTGTTCCATTCTGAACTATTATAGACAGTGTCACGTAACTTCGAACAAGGCTCCGCATTCCTAGTCAAATCCCGCGCATAGCTTGTGGTGGGAGGAATTTCTTAACACTTGTTCTTCCACTTTCACCGACCCACCTCGTCTGAAAATGTCCTTCTGCGCATTCAAGGTTACTCTTGGCCTTGTTCGAAGTTACGTGACACTTGCTATACACAGTTCTTAAAATACCTCAAGATGATGAAAGAAGCTATAGAAAAGTCTCGTGTGTAAAAGTGTTAATTACCTTATTCCATTGCCTGTGGTTGCCCATGGGATTACATTAAACAATGTAGCGCATCGCCAATATGTTAAGTAAGTCAGTAAGCAAGTAAATAGATGTGGATTAATCCTCTGACTACCAGCCTCCACTGTAGAGCTACCTGCTATAAACGCCCAGGCTGCCTTTGCACAGAAAAATCCACATTGCTCTTACAAATTACCAAGTGACCACAGATTTAGATAGCATAAAAGCCTGCTCTTTTCTGTAAAGAACAGTGTGTAATACTTGGTGCCAAGTGTTGGCAGATATGCTGCACTGTGTGCTTAACACTGAGCCAGTCTCTGTGACTTTGGAAGTTTTGATCCAAGAAGCCAAAAAGGAAGGACACATCACAGACACAGTACACACAGAAACGACTCCCATAGTGGACGAACCATACTATACGCGAGTTTGAATTAAGACATATAGATGAATAATCTTAACAAGTTTTAGTATATACAAATTTTATTATAGTTGACGAATAATGTACTTTCTCAATAATTCTATGAAAGACACAAGATGACAAACAGTGTAATGGCTTAGCATAAATAATGAACCTGAAGATGGCACTATGTTGCCGAAACATGTAGTAAGAAGCAACATATGAAATTGAGTGCACTACAAGATGGCCATTACATATGTATCATATATATGAGATTATAATTGTTAAACTAATTTACACATGATTTTCTTTGTATTGTCACGTGTTAGTGACTATATGCATGGTTTTGATTGACAACTGGATCTACTGAAACCTTATTACTTGTAACTACACATAATTACAACACACTCACTAATCTAAAAATTCTAGAAGTAACTACAGCTGCAAATAATTACTTCTACGTTGCGTGTTGTTTGGTAGTGGCTTCTAACTGTATGAATTCATTTTATTGCTTCTATCCTCACTGGCTGGTGACTGACTACTAACCACAGTCATAGTTTAAAGAGTTACTGGCCTCCACCAGAACAGTCATTCTTGATTTTGGGCTCTGTGGGACTTATGGTCATGTTTTTCTGTTGATCAGTCAGGTAAATTGCTGCTGGCCCCTGCATGCACAGTCATTCTTGGTTTCGAGTCCTGCGGGATCACCTCCAGCAGGTCCTCTGTTGTTGTTTGCCTATTTGTTGCCACAGGAATGTGTTTACTGAACCATTGCATAGCATTGGATAACTTCTCTTGCTCCACAGTTCAGGCTTTCAGGCATCATGTCATGTTATCTTTCAAACTTTTCTATTTCCTAGTTTCCATTCTTTCTTCCCTCCTCCATAACCTCTTAATTTCAGTCATTTAACACTGTCAGATCCTAAGTTTCTGATATTCTTCTAAATATTTACTGTCTTCAGAATATGATCAGAACATGGTGTAGGTAATGAAGACAACTGAGAGAGGTAATTTATTTGCTTTGGGTTTGTCGTGTAGAGTCCAGTTGTAACATCAGTCAATGGGACTACACCCAGCAAGTTCCAGCGTCCAGCATCCCAAGCCACATCTGTGAAAGCAGAACCAGGATCTGCCATGGGGAGCATAGCTTCTGCCTCTGTTAAAAGAGTATGTATATCTGTATGTGGCAGATGATTTGGCGTAGGAAATATAATGTGTGGCATTAAGCTTGACTCACTGCTGTATGATTGCACTAATAGCTGAGTTGCTCAGAATTAAGTTGACAGTGGCAAGAACAGAAATGCCATAAAGAGAAACACAGAACTTCCATTATGAACTAGTGAGAAGGCTAGTCTAGAAGTAAACACATCAGAAGATCCATATATGTTAATGTATAGTTAGCAAAATGTAGGATAAATTCATGATATTAAGTAACGTTCTTTATATTAGGTGTCGTTGTATTATGAAGACTACTCAGAAAGTAACCTCCATTTATTTTAGGCAACTAATGTAGGAGCAAGGGAGAGCTTGCGCATGCTAGGCAGCATCATATGGCTCATTACCTTGTAAAACATAACATAATTAATCATCTAGTGTTTGTTCTTGGTTCTGCGGAGTGAGTTATGATGTGTCCTGTGGTGGGTAATTCTGCCAGCTGCAAAATTTGTGCTGTTATTGTCTTTCTTCACTCTAAAAATTTGAGTGTCGCAGAAATCTATCATGAATTATGCACAGTTTATGGCCAGAATGTAATGAATGAAGAACTGCAACAATATGGTGTAGAATATTTAAAGATGGGCTGGTGAACAAATGTTCATGATGAAGAGCAAAATGGTCGGCCAGTCATCTGTAGTGAGTGATGTTCATGTTCAGAGCGGTAACCAAAGGAATTGTGAAAGATAGCACTTCACAATTTCAGAACTTAATGTGAATTTCCACGAATTTTACGAACTGTTCTCTGCAAGATTATCACAGCTAGGCTAGGCTATCATAAGTTTTGTGCAAGATGGTTTCCTAAAATGCTCACAGGTGTGCAGAAAACAAAGAGAATGACTTCAGCTTTGACTTTTTTAGAACAATACTGCGAACATGATGATGAGTTTCCCGATCACACTGTACAAGTAACAGATGATGAAACCTGGGTTTCACTTGTGAATGTTGAAACCAAAGAGCAGTCAAAGCAGTGGGTGCACACACATTTACTAGACAAACCGAAATAGTGGAAACAAACATCTGCCTGCCAGAAAGCTGATGGAAGTTATTGAATGGGACAGGAAAGGAGTGGTGATTGGTGGAATTCATGCAACAAGGGACCTCAATATCATCAGAAGTGTATTGTGAAATATCATAAAAATTGCATAGGGCTATTTAGAACACAAGGTGTGGAATGCTGACATCTGGTGTAGTGCTCCTCCAAGACCATGCACTTCTGCATACAGCTGCTCACACTTGAGCACTACTGGAGCATTTTATCTGGGAGTTGTTTGACAACCCTCCTTACAAGCCTGATCTTGCTTCGAGCATCTACTACCTGTTTACCTACCTGAAGAACTGTTTGGGGTCACAGTGCTTCAGAGATAATGAGTTAATGGAAGGTGTCAAAAGGTGGCTGAGCTCAGAGGTGGCAGACTTCTTTGACACAATTACTTTACTTACTTACTCATGGAGCTGAGCCCTTCTGGAGGAGCCACCAATTCTGCAGCTACTCGAGAATTTCCCAGCGTTTTATGGAACCTGAATGTTCATTACCGTGTTCACAAGAGTCCTCCACTGGTCCCTATCCTGAGCCAGATCTATCTAATCCATACCATCCCATCCTTTCTCTCTAAGATCCATTCTAATATGGTCCACCCACCTATGCCTTGGTCTTCCCTGTGGTCTCTTTCCTTCTGGCTTTCCCATCAATATCCTATACGCATTCCTCGTCTCCCCCATTCGTGCTACATGACCAGCTCATCCTTTTTGACATGATCATTCTAATTATACTTGGAGAAGATTACAAGTTATGAAGCTCCTCATTATGCAGTTTTCTCCAACCTCCTGTCACTTCATCTCTCTTCGGTCCAAATATTCTCCTCAACACCCTGTTCTCAAATACCCTCATCTATGTTCCTCCCTTAATGTCAGAGGCCAAGTTTCAGACCCATACAGAACCACAGGCAAAATTATAGTTTTGTATATTCTAATTCTTATGTTTTTGGACAACAGATGAGAAGACAAAAGGTTCTGGAGTGAATGATAGCAAGCATTACCTGAGTTCAATTGCCTATTAATTTCCTCCTGAATCAGGTTTTGATCTGTTATCGTTGTTCCCAAATATCTGAACTGTGCCACATTTTCAAAACATCTGTTTCCTATCTTTATGGCATGATTTTGCCCTGCATTTTGGTGATGAGACAGTAACATATACTTAGTTTTCTCTGTGTTTACTTCTGGACCAAACTCTTTACTTGAGTCAATTAAAGTTTGTGTGTTTTTCTTTATGGTATCTACATTATCACCCAGTAGATTCACATCATCGGCATAGACCAACAGCTGATGTGTCCCATTTAATTTCAGTTCCACCTGGTTTCCCTGGACCTTCCTAGTTGCATATTCTAAGGCAAAGTTGAAAAGGAGTGGTGATAAAGCATCTCCTTGTTTTAGACCATTCTGGATAGGAAATTTATCAGACAAATGTTTACCTACAAGGACTTTACTATATGTTTTGTTTAAACACATTTTAATCAACCTAACTACTTTCATGGGTATCCCAGACTCTATCAAAATATTCTACAATAGTTCTCTCCGAACTGAATCATAGGCTTTCTTGAAGTTTACGAATAGCTGATGTACTGTCTCATCGTATTCCCATTTTTTTTCCCCCAGTATCTGACGAATGCGAAAGATCTGATCTGTATTTGATCTGTTACGTCGAAACCCACACTGATGATTCCCAATAATTTCATTTATATATGGACTTAACCTTGAAAGAAGAATATTGGGCAAATATTCTTCTTTCAAGGTTAAGTAGAAAAAACTTATTCCCCGATACAACAATTGCAGCAGTGACTACATTCAGAAGTAGCTTAAATATGTACATATTTTTTGTATGGAATAATTTTTCCCTTTGATTATTTTGTTAACAGCTCACCAGAGGTTACTTTCCAAATAGCCCTCATATTACTCAATACATGGACATGAAGACCATCATGAAACAACTCCAATTATGTAAATTAAATATTTTGTTAAGATATCTCACATAGTTCAACCAAAATATCATTATCAGGGATTTCTCATAACAATGTATCAGCTATCAGTGTTTTACACATTGTTATATCCATTCACACAGATTTGGTATTGCTTATAATAATTATGAATTGTTACATCTTTCCTGATATAAACAGACAAAGGCACAGTCATCAGATTTTCCTTCTGCATTAATGTTTATTTTCTGATTATTGCATATCAGTTTTGCTTTGTATTTGTGTTTTTAAAATTACTATATTGAACACTTTATTATAAAATCATATAACGTGTGATGGCAGTATTCATTAATATGAACAATGAACGAATGAATGAATGAATGAATGAATGAATGAATGAATGAATGAATGTATAAGGGGTGGGCCTTCTCGGCCCTTGCACCGCGACCTACAGTGATCTATTGTGCTTTAATATGAACAATGATCAGTCATTAAATTTTTTATGTATAAGGTGTTAAAATGAAACCTTTTCACATGTTTGGCCATGTTCAGTGGCACATTGGTTCCAAGAGCAACCCAGGGAGCTCTTTGCAGAAAGTGTCAGCTGGGTAGACAGGGTATGCCTGCTTCAGCACCTATGTTGACCTCTTTAACAGCTCTTGCTCTTTCACCCAGAATGATCTGAATGGTTTTATTTGAACAACCCTTGTACTTGAAGTCCATTATATTGTTATTGTATAGTATTTCCATAATTTTGATTAAATCAGCATTAAATTTTAATGTTTGTAATGCTATTAGTTATTATAATTATTGCATACTAGTTTATTTTAGTGCAATAATGCTAAGTCCTGTGTCTGAAAAATCCTCAGTCAAAGCTAATCTTGTGGAGTTAATTTTTTATTACTTGAAAGGCAGAGGTTCTTTTACAGTTAATATGAATTGATGTTGTAGCAGCTCCCATGCCACTTAAAATAGATAGTTTTTGTCATTACATTTTTTGTGTCTCGGTTAATCTAATCATCTTGATTTATAGTTTAAGTAAATATTATTTTTTTACATTTATTTTCTACACCTTGCATTGCCTATATTTCTCATAGTTTAATCAGTTTTTCAGTGTGGGTGGTTATTAATTAATATATGAGCAAAACGTTTAGATTCGTCTGTGTTATATCTTGCACTGCATATAGGATATACAGGGTGTCCCAGGAGGAATGTGCCATACTTCAGGAGGGTGTTCCTTATGTTAAAGTATGCCGATATAACCCAAAACACCTATGTCCAAAGTTGAATGGTTACGGAGATAATGGCCCGAGAATTGTGAAACTTTGACAGGTGTTACACAATTGTTGATTAGCAAATACATATTAAAACTGGCAGGAATATGTGGTTTCTGTAATGTTAATAATGTACGTAACATCAAACTAACTTGTGAGTGACATGAAGCCATTAAATTTAACTACAAAAAAACTCGCATGACAGGTCATAGTTGTCCTTAGGTTTCCAAGCATTATACACGACACATGCATGGCAAGCGCTGATGTACCATGGCTGACTGCGCATTCTGGTATAAGCCGACTACATAACTACTAAAATACAGTACCTGCTTTATACTAATTGTTCAAAGTGTCCTCCACCAGCTGCAATGTCTTCCAACAAACATGGTAACTCACTCCTCAGGAAGGCTTCATACGTGTTTCCAATTAAATTTTTGTGAAACACAAAAGGTCCGAACAACCTGTTCCCAAGCACACCACACCATACATTCACAGAAAATCTCTTTTGGAATTTCGTTACCATTATCTCATGTGGATTATTATGGGACCACGTATGCACATTTTGTAAATTATTTACACCGTCCAGGGTAAAAGACGCCTCCTCACTGAATAAGATGACCCTTAACAGTTCGGGATGAGCTTTTATCCAGTGGCAGAAATCCATACGCTGAGCACGGTCACCTGGTTCCAGATGTTGTGCCCTTTGATCATGGTAAGGATACAACTCTTCATCATGTAAAGTTCGCCACACCTGCATACGTGATATGCCGATGCGAGAGGCCATTCTACGAGTGGACAGATGCGGACTTCTCTGAACCATCTCAAGAATGTTCTCTCATGTGTTTCTTATTCGTACATCCTCCCTTTCAGAGTGCACAGAAACACTCTGAAGAGAACCAGTATCACGCAATATCTGGTGAATTCGCATAAATACACTTCGAGATGGAATCCGTTGATCCATTGGCATTCTTCAACAGCAGCACGTGCATTGCCACCACAAAGTCCATACACAAAATGCATATCACAATATTCCACATGTGAAAACAAAAGGAATTTCAGCAACTCCACACAACTAATTTACCATCCATTCACAATACGGCCGCAGCATACCCTGAAGGTAGCACATAAGCTTACGGCTAGTGTGAATCACCACACTCAAGGACAAACATAGATAAGACTTCTCAGCTGACAGGTACAGTGCGTTGACCCCACCAGAAGACCACACTTTTCTCGGGCCATTATCTCCGTAACCCTTCAACTTTGGACATAGATGTTTTGGGTTATATTGGCATACTTTAACATAAGGAACACCCTCCCGAAGTCTGGCACATTCCTCCTGGGACACTTTGTATATATGCAGTGAAATCCAGCTGAGGCCCTGTATAAACAGTGTATTATGTTCTCATATTAATAAACTTTTATTTAATAAATAACCTGCATGTAATGAAAGAAATTTTTGACCATTTACAACTCATACCTCAATTTTCAAGGATTTTGATTACAGCAAGAGCCAATATTCATGTTGCCTCTCTGTCAGAAATCATTACCACACACCTAATATCTTCGGCAAGTAATTTCACATATTGAACATGCACTGAAATGGTGACATTTATGGTATTGTAGCATATTTTGCGTGTCACGCTACAAATAAATTCACGTGGGTCTCAAATTCCATAGAACCCTTTATTGGACACTTATACAACCACACGCTTTACAATCGTTATCCTACACAATTTCTCAGCGATACTGGACTCTCTTCTCTGGCGGATGTTCAAGACACTCTTCTTCGAAGGCTGGGCAAAGACTCACTTCTTAGGTGGCTGGACAAAGACTCACTTCTTGGATGGCTGGACAAAGACTGACTGTGCGAATGCATTCAACCCCGCTATATAACCTCGGTCGCTGCTGTGCAACGAACCCTCTGTTATAACCATGGAGACTCCTATTAGAACTACAATGGAGCGACTGTTGTTTCCTATGCAACGGTCTATTCTAGCGTTTCCATAGAAGTGACTCTTCTGGATTCCTGGCACGTTACAGTATTATAGTTTTTCTTCGTTATGGTTCTATCAATGTTTATGTCATATGCCAGTAATTAGTTGAGAACTGAATTTGTTATGACTGATTGTGTAATTGTATTTGTATAGCAAGGTTATTTCTTTCATATTTATTTAATGTCATTAATTGTGCTAGATATTAATTGAATGTTATTGATTATACTATAATTGTGGTTATGTAATTTATTTGTGTAGAAACAAGTTATTAACCGCTTATACATGTATAAAGATATTATTTTATTATTACTACAGTAAGCCATGTAAGAAGATGAATATTTCTTGATGTAATTTTGGATAACCCCCATTTAGTGAACCCCCCTGTTTAGTGTAGGAAAAGCCATTCCCTGTGAGATTCACTGCAGTGTTATTACACTTTATCTAAATTCATCTGCATTGCACATTATAACTTTAGATTCGAACTGTAACCAACCCCAAGAAAAGATTGCAAACAGTTCTAAATTCTAACTGTTTACATATCCATAAGTTCTTTACGTTTTCGTCTTTTATCTTATACAATAAAAAGACCTACAAAAAATTGTGCTCTGTTGGAACTTTTTTAATTTTAATTTTAACATTTGCCATCCTAATGTTCTCAGGGTATGAGTGAGTCATCTAAGAAGGAAAAGTCACTCTGTTCTCCAGATGGTGGACGGACATCACCAAATGATGACGAGAAAGTATTAAAGGGTGAAGATGGTATAAGAGATACTGGGAGCATTGGAAGGGTGTTCAGTGTAGTTCGTGATGTAGAGGGAACTGGTGATGACTCTAGTAACTCGTCATTTTATTCATTCCTCAAGACAGATAAATCTGATACAAGCATGAAGAGCTTATCTGAATATGCCAGTGCTAGTGCTTTGAGGAAGACTGAGGTAAGCACAACGAAAATTGAAATATATGAGCTTTCATTTATTTATCTTCCTTTTTAGAACTTACCTTAGCAATTTCTTTCTTTGTACAATTTAAAACCATACTGAATTGTGCAATTTTTATATTTGGATTACATAATTTTCATGTCAATTTGTACATTATCTTTATAAAATGTGTAGGATAAAACTTTTTATCATTAGAAGTTAAGAATAGGAAAGCATTAGGTACTCAGTATGAACAAATGCAGTTAATGAAGCAAAATTTGAAGAGAGTGGTCTTCTGATTTGTAACACCATGTAGTTCAGAGAATAGCCAGCATCTTGGAGCAATATATGTTGTACATCACCTGCATCTTCAGTTCAGGATTGAAGAATAAGCCAAGAGAGAAACCAGCAGAAGCACGCTGAGTGCACCACGCATGGAAAATTCTTCGTGCATGCTCCTGCTGGTTTCTAGCTTGGCTTACTTTTCAACCCTAAAGTTGGAGGTGATATATTTTTCAAAAACATCAGCCTTTCTCCACCATGCCCTGTGTTACAACTCAGAAGACCATATTCATCACAGCCACCATTGTGAAAACCTCAGATCAAGTGAAACAGAATTTGTGCTTCACTACATTCCCAGACACTTCAACACAAACACAGAATTGAGTGTCCCATTTATCATGATCACATGAAATAACTCTTCTATTTAGCATCAAATAGAAATTTTTTTGTGTAAAGGTTGTCCAGTTTCGAGGGGGGCACATGATATTATATGCAATTTTTTTATAACATATTTTGTTAATGAGGTATCAAGGTCACTAGCACATTGTTAAATGGCACCCTAGGCCATGCCATAGGTCAGGCGGTTAATCGCTGGCTTCCCACTGCAGCAGCTGTCTTCGAGCCAAGGTCAGGACATGTGGGATTTGTAATGGACAAAGTGGCGCTGGGGCAGGTTTTCTCCTAGTACTTCATTCCACCAACTGCTCCACAGTCACCATCATCATCTGGGGCTGGTACAGTGGGCCAGTAGTGGCCACAGTACCAAGTGGAATCAGTCTCACCCAGCTGAATGGCACCCTATATTTTTTATTTGGCAAATACCATGATCACAAAGTACCATTTTGATTAAGAGAACTTGACAATGTGCAGCAGAAATCAAATATTTGAAAACTTGGTGAAGGTGGTATGAAGTAACCTTCCTAATTTTATTTTAATTGCTAGTGGAGTGGGACTAAGTCCCTTGTACTGCGGCCACTTCTGGCCTATTGTACCCGCCCCAGATGATAGGTGAGGGTGATTGTGGAGCAATTGGTGGAATGAAGATTGGCAGGGGAAACCGAAGTATTCAGGGAAAACCTGCCCCAGCACCACCTTGTCTACCACAAATCCCACTTGACCAGACCCAGGATCGAACCAAAGCTGCCATGGTGGGATGCCAACGACTAACTGCTTGAGCTATGGCGTGGCCTTGCAAGTAACCTTCCTAAGTAAGAAGTTGCCTTGTCTGACTGTGTCATTCTCATTATATGCAACATGCTGCATGTCTCATGCTTCATAGTTATAGTCATTTGTGTTTTTTAAACAAAGATTTCCTCAGTGTCAGTGACATAATCAAGTTCTCATTAAACACTGCTGTTGCAAATCAATCGTTTGTCCATCTGTCCGTCCAACATTGTTAAGGACACTTTTCAGCTAGAACTTTGAATCATGGTGTACAGTAATGAAGAAAAAGATGAAATGCTCCCTGTGTATGGTGACTATTGAAGAAATTAAGTCAGAGTGCAGCAGCCATACATGGTGAGAGACCCTGAAATGACTACTACCTCAGCAGATGTTGTCTTGTCCTACCTCTCTGAGGCAGGAGGTATTAATTCTTTGGGGTGGATTTGGTATTAAAGTCATATGGATGGACCTGCTGAAGTTGCCGTTTTAGGTGCAGTTGCAAATAGTCCTCATTTGTATTTTACAAGTTGAGAGTTATTCTGGAATTTCTAAAACAAGCATATGCCAAAATCTTAAACAACACAAGTTTCACCCCTACCATATAGTGTTGCACCAGGAACTGCATGGGAACAATTTTAAGATTCATGTACAATCAGTGGGCAGAGGGTAGAGCAACAATTGCAGACCGATCAGATCTTTTCCCAAAATGTTCTTTTTCTGGTTAAGTCACATTCACAAATCATAAGCAAGTGAATACCAGAACTCTGCAGTTCTGTGACATAGTGAACCTGTGATGGCTTTGAAAAGTTTAGCATAAACACCAGTGGAGTTTAAATGTATGGTGTGGTGTCACTAGAAACCACTGTGGGGCTCTTAATGTGTAGTCTTTGTCATTACTCCAATGACAACCCACTTCTTCGGAACAGTTTGTTGGCCCTGAAAAGGACCGTGGTTGCTGAGGTGTTTGATCAGATAGGTAGCACGGCGCGCGCCGGTAAGGAGAAAGGCTAGTTACGGTGAATGGCTGGTGAAAGGCTAGTCGTTGAGCGTGGTCGCTGGAGCGGAGAGGCGGTAGCTACGCCAGTTGCCCAGTGTGTCAGGTATGACTACCGGCGAGTCCGTGCGGCCTAGTTGCCCAGTGAGTCGGATGTGACCGGGAGACAGCCGTGGCAGTCATGCCTGGCGCAGCGAAGCGCCGATGCCTCCGTAGACCGAGCGCTGGCAACGAAGCCTGCTGGCTGGTGTTGCTTGGTGTGGCTAGCTCGTAGACTGATGATGAACTGAACTGAATCTCGGCGTTGGAGCTGCCCCTTTTTATACGCTGCTCGGTGGGGCGGAGCGAAACTCGAAATTGAGGAGGAAGAATTGATTGGCTAGCGCGTGTAATGACGTAGATGCGGGCTAGCAGCGATCGTAGTATAAATACGAATGTTTGAAGCAATCTGATTGGTTAGCGCGCGTGATGGTGAAAAGTGATGTGAAGAGCGAGCGTTGCAGAAATGCATGATAATGTGGGATGTTCCCACACCACATTATTGGTGCTCATTTTATTGAAGGGAATCTAATGGTGAAAGATACACTACATTTTTGTTAAACATCCAACCCCTTCTTTCAGAATACATACCATTGAGAAATCGAATGTGAGTGTGGTACCAATATGATGGTTAGCCAGTGCATAATGCACTTGTTGCACGCAGTAAATTAGAGTATGCTCTGGTCATTGGTTTGTTCATGGTGGACCAAGGACTTTACCCTCACCTTCTCATGACTCGCACCATTGGATTTTTTTGTCTGGGTAACTGAAGAGAACTGTATATTAGGATCATCCAACAACACCAGCAAATAAATGGTAACATATTGTTGATGAGTGCACTGCTATGAATCCACATGTAATTGAAAGATCAAGGCAGTCATTCATCCAATGATTGCAACTCTGCATTAATTTTAACAGCCAAAACTGAGAGCACCTTTTGGAATTCCTTTTGTTGGCTCAAAATACCAAGTTATTTACAATATTTTACTTCTATTGCATGTTGTTGCATTCTATTACAATTGAAATGAGATTTTGTGTTACTACTTCTGAATTTGTCAATTAAAGAATATGGGGTGCCATTTTAAAAAGTGGTGGTGACCATTATATCTCATTAGCAAGGAATGATGAAAACAAATTTTATGCTGTATCTTATGTCCCCCTCAAAAACCAAACAACCTTTATCCAAAACCTTTTATTATTAAATTGAAAAAAAAAGAGTAATTTCAAGTGATTGGAATAAATGGGGCATTCTATGCATCAGCAAGTAAGATAAACGTGAATTAAAGAAGTTAGCCCTTGAATTAAGCACTATGCCATGAAAGCATATGGCAAGTGGAGGTAAAAGTCCTAAGGAAACATATTTATTTCAGGAAATGGTGTGGGAGAAGTCTGAGAATCCACAATCATTGAGACTAAGACCAGTATTAAAAGTAAGTGCATATTTTTATTTGAGTGTGTTTTATAAATATTTCAATCCAGACTGAGGTAGGTGCTCTGTTGTATTAAATTTAGTCCACTACTAGCTAGTGAAAGACTAACATATCTTACATAGCTGTTCCTAGTTTCTGTAGTAGCATACAAGCTGGTCAGATATTAATAAATGATAACATGCTATGAAATATCCAGTGTTTAAAAGGGGGCATTACAATGATGGCAACAGCCAAATTTGGAAAATAAAATGGGTATGTATTTGGCCACCTGTTGTCTGGAGTACAAGCATAATTCCTCAGTCTCACTAGCGACCTGGGGAACATCTCCATGTCCACCTGCTCCAAGCAGTAGACTTAATTACCTGTTACATCTGTGTATTGATCTCACCATAGGGAACATACACCGTGTGTCCAGGTTCTGTTAGGACTGTGTTCATTAAAAATACAAGACGTGAATTATTTTCAAAATTTCACTCTTTATTCAAAATCTGAATCAATACACAGCTGGAATCAATTGGAAAGTTTTCAAAAGCAGTTACTGTACTCCTTTTGTGGAATCACATTTAAAACTGCGGTAGATTCCCTTTGGATGCCCTGGAAGGTGTCGTGATGGTCTCCTTTCATCACCAGCTTAACTTGTAGGAACAACCAGAAATCAGCTGGAGTCAAATTTGGCAAATACGGAGGATGACCAAGGACTGTGAATCCTTCCAGCCAGCTGCACTATGGCCCTGGGGTTGACTCAGCCTCCAACAGGAATGAGTACCAGAAATTTTCCTTGGGTTAAAAGTGGCTGGCATATAAGGCTGACAACCTTACCACCATCTGTGAGCCGATTGTCTAGAAAATGTGGGAGCCTCAACGTCTCACAACCCTATGGGCCTACATGGCCTGTCACAGGAATAGCTTTACCTTTTTTTACCTTTATAATGATAAGAGTTTTAAAATGGCAGGCAAATTAATCCAATTATAATTAAGGACATTAAACTCAGCTTATATAATTACATTAAAGTGAAGTGTATCTAAATGTTATTCTACAGAATTTCAATAATTTTCAGTAATTTTGATATTACAAATTGGAAAGAAGTAATAATTTCTTTCAAGTAAATCAAAATTGTTACTAACTGGAATTTCTATCCAATTTCCATGTCGTATCTCCACTTAACACAATAAAATGATTTGGAAATTACAATTATCACTCCATCTCCACGAGTTTTATGCCAACTTAAGTATCTCTGTCAGCACCAAATACAGAGAAAGGGTCTGAGGAAGAATTGTATTATCCTAATTTTGATGATCAATAAATTATAGGATTGAAAACTTAAATATTCTCCATGAAATCACTGCATGCAGTTGAAGTCCTATTGTGTCTTACCATTGAAATACTAATATAAAATGACATTTGTTCCACATTCTTGGATCGTATTTGTTACTACTACCACTAGATATTTTGAATAATGGAAATTGCCCATGTCCCAAGCTCGTTACTCACGTGCACACCATTTAGCAGTTCACTTCTGAGATGTAACAGATCCCTAAGATTCTGAAAAAAATATCAGAATTACAAGGGTTTTAAAACCATTAATGGATGGAATTATACCTATCTCCATGCTCGCCATTTGAAATGTTGGAAAAGCAGTGTCACCAATCAGTTTAAAAGTTTGCTGAATTCATGGCAGCCTCGGATGCTAAAATCTGATTTGAGTTTGGACAGCCATAGAAAGGAAGAGTTAAGCAGCTATTTCACCATACTCTGTTTTTTCTGTAGATGGAAAATCTTCTTCATTAACAGAAGTGCAAGACAGGACATATGTTTTAAGTTTAGTTTTTTAAGTCTTGTACAAGTCAAGGAAGAAATATGGATTCTTGAATATCCTGAAATGTTATATCAGGACTGAAACACGACAAACATAAAGACTTACTTAAGCTTTCTTGGAAGTAACTGGGAGCATATAGTTATTACTGAGATCAGTCATAGGGGACCTCAGTCTCTTAGAGGACATGGAATATGGATTTTTTCTTATTTATGTAAGTCTTTTCTGTGCATGCCTGAAAGTAAAACAGATCCATCAGTAGAACCATGAACATTTTCATCAGCTGGCTTCATACTAGGCAGTGTTTAGAGGCAAAAAAGAATAATAAATTATTTAGATTGTGTTGAGCTGTATATCGTAAATAAAACAGAATTACAAATATTTCTTAACCTCTTCATTCCTTTCTGTTACATTTGACCATATTCTTCTTGTTATTTTGTTATAAAGAGGCCCCCAAAACATTCCATAACTTATATAGATGTGGTATAATTTTCAGTTGAAAATTTGATAAGAGTTATATATAACGTATTCATATTTGTGGTCCAGTAGTATCAGCTTGCCGTGTCTTCTCCCATGTGTTATATTGTCACTTGTAGGGGGTGACTTATAGGATGGGTTTGGGATGAAATGATTGGATTTATTGCACCTTATATATTCACACCCTTGGAACAACAGGTAATGCAGTGCTAGTTTACCGTTGCACACACCCTAGAGTTCTCAATCCTCATTTGTCATATCCTGGAAACAGATTTATCACAGTCTCACTGTCACTTCAAATCATCCATGAAGTCATCTTGTCACAGCCTCATTCCTTTCATGCCATTTCCTCTCAATTACCTTGGACTGCCACCTCCAGAACTCGATCCAGTTCCCAAGAATACTGTTCTGTACCCCTTCTACTCTTCTCCTCAAGGTCAAAGTCGAAGTCACATTGCGACTGACATTCCTTCAGCCAGTAATTCTTGGTGTCAAGCCCCATCTGGGGCTCATGATCAGATATTAATTATTACCATTTGACAGTTATGGTCTTATTTTTATGGGCTGCCCTCTCTGACAAGAGGATGGGTCTGTCTTTTGCATATGCTGCTGGCCCTTGCCAGCACGGCCTTTCTTGGGTTTGAGTCCCTTGGGGCTCGCGACCATCTTTTACTGTCTCAGATTTGAGACTTACCTTTTCATCACCTCCTACGACTCGCAAGTTCACGGTGGAGGTATTCGACCCCGCCTCCACGTGGGGGCTCTTCTATCAAGTCAAAGTCAAAGTCACATTTTGACTGATGGACAGTCAGTCAGTACGTCTTGGTTCCGAGCCTCATCTGGAGCTCATGACCAGATATTTATTACTGTTTGACAGTTACGGTCTTGTTCCTGTGGGCGCCCTCTCTGACGAGAGGACGGGTCTGTCTTTTGTATATGCTGCTGGTCCTTGCCAGCGCAGTCTTTCTCAGGTCCGAGTCCCTTTGTACTTGCAACCATATTTAATGTATCAGATTTGAGACTTGACTTCTCCTTTTGTTTCCTCCACGACTTTCAGGGTCATGGTGGAGGTATTTGAACCCACCTCCACATGGGTGGAACCAGGGCTCTTCTGTCCTGCTGAACACCTCTTATAACCCCTTGGCACCGACCCCATGGAAAACACGGTCTCTACTATTGAAGCGTGTTTACTGAACTATTGAATAGCAACGGTCATGTCACAGGCCCCCTAGAAAACACTACCTCTCCATTGTTGAGGCTTGTTTACCTAGCTGTTGCTTAGCAATGTCTATACGTGTCACAGTATCATCAAAGCATAAAGGTTGTACTGGCTCTGTTGCAGTTATATTTGTAGATTTCTTCACAGAAGAACTAACTATGTGATCACTTGGAATTGTGTATCTCAATTCAGGAGCCCCCATGGATGGAGGAGGTACATGTGACTCCAGATCTTGTGTACCGTTACCAGATGAAAGATCAGGAACTTGGAGATGTGCTGCAGGCAGATCTACAAGCTCTACAAAATATCCATCAGCCTTTCCTTGTAAATGACCAGTTAAATCAGCTTTATTTAGACATGGAACTGGAAGGTCTTTCAACCAAGCTGAAACTTGAAGAAGGCCTTACATCCAGCAGCAGCAGCAGCAGCAGCAGCAGTAGTAGTAGTCGTAGTAGTATGGAGGATGTTCTTTCTAATGTCCCAGAGAATGAGTCCCACTTCAAGGTTAGTATCCAAGAAGACTTTCCAGGGTTGGTAATTTGTGCTTGCCAGGGCTGTTAACATTATACAAGTTTCCTACTGCAACAGTTGCAGATATCCGATATCTATATAAAAGCTGTATTCTCAAAAGTTAAAATATTATTCAGTCTTAAGTATGTGAGCTTCATTAAAATAATTTTTTTTGTAGAGGCACACATTGCACAAATAGGACAATACAGTTTATGATAGGTCTAAATAGATGGAAACAGATTTTATTAGGCCAAGGGTCTGAAATGCAAATAATATGATGGCTGAACAGATAATTTTTAAATTTAAGACAGGCTGCACTTCATTTTAAGCAGTAAAGAGGTCAAGTACTTTGTTTAAAATTAAATACACCACTAAGAAAATTTCATATGTTTAATAACAAAACTGAAGTATATTGTTATTATTATTATTGTTATTATTACTGAATTTGAAACAATATTGCCCTCTTATCTCTTTGCTGACATATGTTATATTTTACCATCCTTTTCATGCATCCACATTCAGTACCACCATCCCTTTAATGAATTAATTAAGCAAATAAAAAATCTTTGAATTCTGTACTATAGACGTTTTTAATTAGTGGTCATCTCACCTGAGGTATCATGTAGATTGACTGGAAGCTTGGACTGTATTGACTGGAACAGAAATTTTAGCCTAGGCAAGAGATTATTTGAAACCATTATTATTACTGATTCCACATGTCCATCTGTTAAATTAGATCTGGTTTTTATTTTGTTATTCTTCATAAAGGAAAACAAATGCTGGCACTCATGTGTTCTACCAAAGATTGTGGTCACTCTTAATTGAAGAAACTTGAGCTTAGGAAATGTATCTTTAGGTAGATATGAATACAAATCTTGCATTTATATTTCAGAAATACTTTTATTGAGGTTGTTGTTACCCTTCAGATTTATTTAATTCAATCTGCAAATTTTGTGGTACCTTCTCTATGTAAATCTTTGAAGGCAATACTGAGGACATAAATTCCTGTTCCACATTTGTAAAATCTTTGGATAGTTCACTGAACTTCTTTGATGGTAGAAACTGGCCTGTTCTTTAATACAATTAGGAAAAACAGTTTCTGGGGACTGGAGTTGCAGAAAGTGAACAAGGTTATGCATCTTTAATTTATTCTTCCACAATTGAAGCTTACCTTTGAATGCCTTGATGTTTTCATACAACTCTGTAATAAGCTTATCCTTGCCTTGCAACTCTTTGTTAAGTAAATTCAAGTGACTGATCACATTAACAACAAATGCAAGATCAAATTCCTGCACTTCTTCGTTTAGTTAAGTATTTTTGCTCTTCCTTATCTTAAAAACAGTTGATATTTTTCAGGAAGTAAGTGAATCTTTGCAAAACCAGTTCTCTACTTATGCACCTGATAATATTTTCATAAATTATTTTATCGTGTTCATCTTCTGTTTTCTTCCAACAATCCTACAAAATCAGGAATACTAAGGGCAGTTACTATTCACAGTAGTAACTGCAGTATCCATTGTGATTCATTTTTAAACTTCTAGCACAGTACTTTATGATGAAGTACACAATACAGCCTCTCCTGAGGGAAACCTCCTGAACACGACGATCGACAAGGCTATGCAAGTCAATGCACTCTTGGCAGCCTTGACGCTACTGGGTCAATGCTTGTTCCATAGCCCTGGCCTTTTTCCCACCCCTGACAACTTCCTCTACTTGCTCTGGCCCACTACCTGCTACCTGCTTGCCTGGCCTTGCTACCTCATCTCTACAGACCCTCCCCTCTCCTCTCTATTTATTTCCCATGTGGCCCACTCTCCCTCCATCCCTCTGTTCTTATATAGCTGGGTGTTTTTGACTGATGGCTCAGTCTCCTAGTCACCTTCTCATGCTTGTTCCTCGCTCACGAATTTTTCTACCATGAAGATGGAGGCTATACGTTCTCTGAAACGTCGGTTCAAACAAGATCTACATGGCGCCACATCCAAGGAGACGGCATTCTACCGATTTCTTTTTTTGAGCTTGCTGTAATTGACTGCTTAGTTTAAAAAAAATGGTTTTATGGGGGAAGTATTTCTGTCCTCTTCAATATATATTCCGTTACAGACTCACCATCCATAAATCTTTTCAGTTATTCTGCAATAATTTGCAGTAGAGAAAAGCTTGCATAAACTGCTGCATCATTTAATTTATTATGTGCAGTAAATATCTTCCCTTACTTTATCTCCAAGATGATCAAACTTCCCTTTGTGCATTGTTTCATAGTGGTAACACAAATGTATTCTTTTTGCACTTACAAGTGAGGCACACACTTTTCTCCAACACAGCACTAAAACAATTTATTGGAATACATCTCTTTCATTTTTTAATTTCCTCATAATTCTTAGCACTGACATGGGAATGAATTTTTACTAGATTTTATGAGATTTTACAAGACAGAAATTTACCACACACCTTGTATTTCTTCTCCATAGATAAAAGAGGTTGCAAGGAGTACTCAGTAACGAAATACCATTATAGGGTGTATCTCAAGCATTGACAACCAGAGGAGGGCTCAGAGAAGAGACAGGATTGACACAGTTGCTTGCTTTGTTTACTGGCACCAGAATATTCTGTGGTGTTGGAAGTTTAGCGACTAAAGACATACATTTGTAGGTGATAGCCCTCTATAGTTATCTTTCAGATGGAGGATAATTCCAAACTCCACAGCAGCCACTACCACCCACAGGACAGTGCCATCATTTTCTGTGCGACTTTCAAATAATATAACAGCTACAGAGTCCCAAAAAACCGTGGTAGAAAACCGTTTTAGGTCAATTTGGTCCATGACAAGAAACATTTTTAATTGTCTTAAGTTACAAAATTCTTTGATGCTGAGCTACGCTGCTTTTAGAGTAAGACCCAATGATAGGGCCACATAAAATGAACTGTCAGGCTGCATGCAGCCTGCAGGTCATGTATTTGCAGCCTGCAGGTCATGCATTTTGAGACCCTTATCAGTATGAATCAATTTTAGACATTTAGTAAGACTTCTTTGACAAGCAATGGATGGATGGATGAATGAATGAATGAATGAATGAATCAGCCCACTTCAAGTACTGTCCCTACCAAAAAATAATGTATGTCCAGCTCTCTTCTCAGTGTTCAAACAGAGGAATAAAATGTGATTAGATTTCTTTCTTTAAACGTTATGGTTTAATTAAATGAAACAAGATTTCAGTTAACAAAGCCAGGTGTGTGATATCTGTATGACCCTTAGTGTCTATGCTGAGAAGGTCTTTCCTGTGCAACAAAACAGTGTTCTTAATGCCCTAAAATGGTTGATGATGGTCATATCTTTCTCTAAGAGTGGCAATAAAGACATTAGACAATACTTAAAAACTGGAAACCTACTTTGTAGTTCAGAGAAATGTGTTTCATCAGTTTTAAATATGCATATCTGCATTTTCTTATGTAATTTATGCAGATTTGTTGAGCTTGTTTTCTTCTTCTATTATAGGTGGATAAATTACATTGGGTTTCATAATATGCAGTGATAAATTGCTCTTCCTTAGAGATATAAACAGTGCACTTACCTTCAGTCTGTGTACTTTTATGAAACTACTGAACCTAGTGGGTTTTTGTAAAATTTTAAAAACTGTACTATGGTATTCTGTTATATAATATTCTGTTTACATTAATCATGAGTATTATATTTAAGCATCCTGTTGCACTCCATACAATAAATGATACAATGATAAAACTCCGTCTCAAGTGCAAACAATATATTTTTTGTCTTCGATCTTGTTCCCCTACACTACGTGTTTCGGCCTCAGACGGCCATCATCAGGTGTATAACACTCACGTCGCTGTCACACTGCACCCGGCTCAAAATTTAACATTTAAAACACTTTCCTTGTTATTATCAACTTCGCTTCGTTGATAACTGTCTGGTTTGTAGATTATTTTATCTTACACACGTTAATTTTGACTTTGTTGTAATGTCATGTCATGTCATTTATTTACAGTTCCAAAAAAATCCATAGAGGCATCTGCCTCAGATACAGAACAAGTCAATAATACAATATAACATATAAATATACATACATAATCAGACATTCATCATCGTCAAAATTTAAATACTCAATACAACAAAACTACTGTACCACAATACATTCATATATCAAAATAACATTTAAAATTACATACATGATTAACATATATACATGAGGTGTCAATCTTTATTCCAGCAGTAGTATTCTTCAACAGTATAAAAAGAACTGGTGATAAGAAACTTCTTTAACGCCACTTTAAATCCAGGAATGTCATAAGATAATTGTTTAAGCTCTGGAGGGAGGTGGTTATAAAGTTTGATACCAGAATACCATCCACCTTTCTGAAATATCGTTAAGTTTACCACTGGAAGATGCAAGTCATGATTAAATCTGGTATTACGTGTGTGGACATCAGAGTTTGTTATATAGCAATCTCTATTCTTGACAACCAGCATAAGTAAAGAAAATATATATTGAGACTGAAGTGGCAGAATATGTAACTCCTTAAATAAATTACGGCACGAATCTACATTACGCGAATTGGTAATAATTCTTATTATTCTTTTCTGTATTTGAAATATGATTTTTGCATGAGCCGAACTCCCCCAAAATATTATGCCGTAAGATATTATTGAATGAACTAGGGAGAAATAAACAGTTTTTAGGCACTCCAAGGATAAAAGAGGTTTTAATACTCTAATTATATAGGATGCCTTATTTAATTTGGGTATCATTTGGTCAATATGGGTTTGCCATGACAATTTATGATCAATAACCAAACCTAGGAATTTTAAAAACCTTTAAAATTAGAACTAAAGATTTTATTATAGTGCTATTACAACAAAGTCAAAATTAACGTGTGTAAGATAAAATAATCTACAAACCAGACAGTTATCAACGAAGTGAAGTTGATAGTTTTAAATGTTAAATTTTGAGCCGGGTGCAGTGTGACAGCGACGTGAGTGTTATACACCTGATGATGGCCGTCTGAGGCCGAAACATGTAGTGTAAGGGAACAAGATCGAAGACAAAAAATATATTGTTTGCACTTGAGACGGAGTTTTATCATTGTATCATTAATCATGAGTGCCTACAATTATGCTATCCTACATTGCAGTTTGGCCATGTTTGTATCCATTTGTTCTGTTTAAATCTATCATCAAAAGTCAGTTGTGAAACAATTTTTATAAACACTAGGCCTATAATGTGGCATTTTTTTTTTTAAATTATTTTTTTTTTAAAATTCGCTTGGGGGGGGGGGGAGTTGGAGTCCAACTGGGTCCACTTGGCATGGCAGTCACTGATTGGCCTATTGTACCTGGCCTGGGTGATTATGTTGATGGAGAATTATGTGGAATGAAAATTGGCAGGGGAAACCAAAGTACTCGGAGAAAACCCGCCTCAGCGCCACTTTGTCCACCACAAATCCCACTTGACCAGACCCAGGATCAAACCTGGGCCGCCGCGGTGGGAAGCCAGTAACTAACCGCTTGAGCTATGGCACAGCCTATAATGTGGCATAGTCCATAACGGAATTGATTTCTGTAATGTCATGAAAGTCCTTTATTATTGGAAACACAGTGGATCAACAGATAAAAGGGAACACACTATGCACATATCTGATCATTGTATTCATATATTAATTTACACTGTAATATATAATCAGTACCATTACCCAACAGAACTGAATCTTTGCCCCTTGTCTGAAGGTGGAGACAGACCCAGCCTCCAAAACATTGTATTTTTTTTAATGTTTTTTCATAATTTTCATTTTAACAATGGACAATATCCAAAAAGAACACCTAAAGCAGGATGATACCCAGGACCTTCAAAGCAACTTAAAATAAAGGTAAAAAGAAATCTGATGTCATAAGCATGGGTGATGGATTATATAAATTGCTGAGGATGACATATTGAAACTGCATAATTATTATTGTACTAATAATATCACATGTAGGGGGTGTGCGTGACTTATAGACGAGTTTTGGATTGGATTTATTGCTCTTATACACTTGACTCATAACTACAATTAATTATAGTGCTTTCACAATTTCCACACTTTACAGTTTGCTGTTACACACACTAATGTCCTCAGTCTATTACACTCTCCAGTAGTCATTTTCTGGCAACAGATTCATAAGAGTCTCATTGTAATTGCAGCACACTATGAAGTCTTCTTTGCACAGTCTAATTCCTTTCTTGCCATTTCGTGTCAATTATCTTGCCAAATACCATCTCAAGAGACTCCCTCAGTTTTGTCTTCAGCTGCCTTGGAGTGGCCCTCAGTAAACACCACTTCCTCTGTTCTGTGTTGATTCATTGCTACAGAGACATGTTTACTGCACTGTTGCATAGCGACAAGCACAGCCCTGACCACAGAAAACACTCATCTGTTGTTGTGCGTGTTCACTTCTGTGTGAATGTGTTTACTGAGCTGTTGCTTAGCAATGAATTATCATGGCTTTCAGGCATCATGTCACAATATTATTCCCATCAAACACACACTTCTTACTGTAATGTGGACAACATGTTTTTGCTTCTACCAGTTATCATTATCATCATTTTGTATCTTCATCTGGCCATACAGATGTTCAGTGCTGAATCCTGTACTCTTGATCTTGATTATGTTTTTTTTAACTTATTGCAAACACTGATTTCAAAAATTGTTTTAGTAAAATTATGTTGAAACTAATGTTCATATACATAGTTTTTAAATATATTTTTTAGATCATTCTATTCTCTCTGTCAACTTTTAGCAGTGGATTCTAGGGAAATGTAGCGTGAGGATATAAATTGGTTTCATGTGGCTCAGAATGCAGCCCAATGGCAGACTCTTGTGAACATGATAGTGAAACTCAGGGTTTCTGTAAAATATTGGGAATTTAACTAGTTTAGCTACTATTAGTTTTTCAAGGACTGCTCCACGGAATTAGTTGTTTATTGGATTCAGCAATGAAAAATCACCATCACCATCATCAAGAGTACTGCTAAGAAAAAGTAGATTGAACAGGCAGATATAAAGTGTGATGATCAGGAAGGCTGAAAACTGTTCTTTTATTTCAAGATAAGTATGTATTCTGTATAAATAAGTAATTGGAACATTTCTTGTATATATTATATTATGTTTCTGATATGCTTGCAGGGAAGGAAAAAATGGCAGAATGTAGAGTATGGGAAACTTGTCATGATCTTTGAGGAGAATGCACCTTTCCCTCCACCAAGCACCAAGTGATACATGACAAGATTTGTGAAAAGTAACTTCTGCCATGACATTGTGATTCTGGAAGTGGATGTAAATCCACTTGAATCAGAATGATTCCCTTATGTCCATTCTTCATGTTGCTGCTGTAGATATAACAAGTACACAAAACATTAAGTGTCTTGTATCTCCTGAATGTGCTTACTACATTGATAATGCAAAGTGAGGAGATCAGAGCAGCAACAGAAACGGGATGAGTTCATAAAAAGCTGTTCATATGATTGCAAGATTTATGGTTCGCACAGTAATGACGTTCATGGTTACTGTCTTGTGGTAGATTATTACTGACATTGCTTTGGTACTTCCATAATGACTCACCAGGCTGTGCAGCATTTCGTCACAGAAGACTGTAACTTTTGGTAGGTAATTCGATACACAAACCAATTATCATTTATTTTAATATCACTTTAAAGAGATTGAAATACAGTGAAACCCATATATTTGATGAATCTGTGGGCAGAAAGGCTTTCCTCTTACTAACACGAGGGTTTCTCTAAATGGGGGTTAAACAAAATTATGCCAGAAAACTGTTCATCTTATGAGACTTATTGTATACAATTATGAGGAAAAAATGTTTTTTATACAGATAAATAGAATTAGATATTAATATAAAATTCGTTTGTAAGGTAGGGACATTAAGAAAACACAATGTTATGTGGGAACAGTTTCTGAGGGCAAAAACATGAATATAAATTGTTGTTTTGACCACAGTCATACTTAATCAAATACAAGTTCTAGAACAAAAACTTTGTACAATAAATTCAGGTTATTTATTGAAATAAAATTTGCCAGATACAAGAAAATAATACATTGTCCTGTACTGAGCTACAGTTGGTGTCAGAAAATGTTTGCTAAATAGTGGATTTCACTGTATTTCTACTTCATGAATATGGTTAGTTTCTGAATCATTTTGTTTCTGTGAAGCACAACTTGAAGACAGAAGACTGACGGAAATATGTCATATTGCATGTGCGTGTTTGTGATCTGTATGTAATTATTTTTGTAGTTTCAGGAGGTATGTGGTTTGATACTGGTGAAGATGGTATGTATTGATTTAAAGAAGACTGTTGTACAGATGTTGTATAAACACAAAGACAGATACAAATCAAAATTTGTGTCTTCTTGTTTCATTTCCATTAAGTCAAAAGAAAAAAAGAATATATATATATATAGTATATTTCATGTGTGTTTTGTTGATATGTTTTTTATGTTCAGGATATTTTTTAATGTTAGATTTTGTATTTTGATAAATACTGCACCTAAAAATAGAGCGTGAAAGTGAATATTATTCATGAATTGTAGTTGCCCAGTAATCTTCATAGTCTGATTTAATAAAGTTTATGTATGGTACATTTACATATATTCTTTAGCAGATCATGACCCCTTTGTCACAGTGGCAAATGACGTACTATGATGACAATATTCTTATGAAAATTTGTTCATTATTTCTAGGATTTGAGGTTCTTATAGCAGTGATTATGAAGACCTCTGTCATCTGAGATATAATGCTGTGTAGTCGGTTCAGAGTCAACCAGCGTTTTGGTGGAACATATGGCCTCCATCTTCAGGGTCGAAGAATAAGCCAAGCAAGAGACCAGCATGAAATAGTTAGCATTGCTAACGTTAGGTTGGTGCCTACTTTATGCTGGTCTCTTGCTTGGCTTATTCTTAAACCCTATATTCATCTGAAACACTGATTGACCTTCAGCAGGTTACACAGCATTATATTCCAGAAGATGGAGCTCTTCATGTCCATTACTGTGTTTAAATAGTGAATGTGTTCAAATTACATTTTGTTGAGCTATATTTTAGATTCATGTTTGATAAGTATGTTATAATATAGTGAATAAAAATCTAACAAAGATATCCACAAGAAGAGGAAATTATGCTTCCCTTGTATATATAAGCGTTTTTATTCTGTGACCCCTATATGTCATGTAAGAAAGTGAAAATATTTCAGTCACCAGAATTTTGCTGAGGGAAGCTTTGCTGTACTTATAATTTTTTAGTGTTTTCTGTGGCTCTGGTGCCATTAACTGACAGTGGGCACTGAGTTTCAGTAGTCTGCATACTGAAATAGTGGAGTGAGGAAATTACAATGAATTGAAATATTTCTTTTTGGGGGGGGGTCATAATGGCATGTCAAAACAGAGAGGTTATGTGGCACTGAAAAATATATATTACCTCTGTGCTGAGGGTGCAGTGTATTGCCTACATTTTGAAACAACATTGTTACCCAAAACGTGATCAAGCTAGGACTGAGCAAAACTGTGAAAACTGCTGTATATCTACCAAATTAAATGTTAAAATTAATCCTTTGATCCATTGTTTAGAAGGAAAACTATGTGCTTTGAATGGTGTTTAGGTTCAAAAAGGATAAGATCAATAAGAAAGAGTCATGAGTTAACTCTTGGATGTTGTGTTATGTACACAGTATTGACTCATTATTATTATTACAGAGAATAGGATTAGTGGAAATTTAGAAAAGGATTCCTTTCAAACGTTGTCTTCAGTATAATGGTTAGAAGAAATTACTTACAAAGCTTTGATGTATTATTGCAGAATCCTGCATATTCCTGAAAACTGGTTGGATAGCTTTGAGGTTATGTGCAGTCTGTATGATGAAAGGTTTTTAAGGAAAGGTAATTAATATGAATTGTCAGTGCCTGTTGTTATTGACTTTTATTATTTTAGAGTTCTGTCTTAGTAACTGTATATGAGCACTTCAGAAATTACATTTATAAATCCACAGTTATGAGCAGACCAGTTCTGGGCATGAAGCTAACCACTCACTGCCATCTAGTGCCAAGATTAAGAATGCATTTAGCTAGTTACAGCTCCAGTCTTCCATACATAGTATAGTATAGTATAGTGTAGTATAGTATAGTATTTATTGCATTCAAGCAAATCCAATTACAGGCCAACACCACTGGACACAGAACAAGTCAAATATCTTCAACAAATGCTCCAACAATGGAACTAGTCAACATAAAATATACATCAACCTAAAATATACATAACACTATACCATGTTTAATTGTAAATAAAATAAGTTAAAATTGTAATAAAAACACATTACATAATAAATTCATTCAACTTAGTAGCTTATATATCTCAAACCATAAAAGATCACAACATCCATCAACTATAATGAGGTATGTTTGTTACATGGCATACCATACATCTTCATGGCATGGTGATTAGTTAAGCTCAGAGCTATCTTTACAGGTACTTTCTATTGTACTGTTCTGATATAAGCATATTATACAGGAATTCACAATGAATACCCTCATTGCCATCAGTTTTAGCATCAGGACATAAGACAGGCATAAGTGAGTCACAAATCTTAAGAAAAAAATCTTGATTTGGATGCTGATTTTTCAGTCTCACACTGAGAGTAATTTCAGATGTCTGTTTTTGCTCTGTGCTTTACCATGCAGACTACCCAAGTCACCAGACTCATAATGGCTGCCAACAATAGGATCAGTCATTCTTCTGTCGAACAGAATATCTCTCCCCTCCCCTTCTGCTCATGGTGAAGTAGATATGGCCATAGAATTGATTTTTCTTGAAATGGAATGATTTATGAATTATTGTTATTGAAAAGGGATCTTACATGAGAAAGGACAGATAATAAATACACTTCACTGAATTTTCAGAAAGTGGCTAATATGAAAACCATGATTGCAGTGAAGAAATCTAGTAGAAAAAAAATTTACTTCATCCTGATTCTTGAAATGTTTCCAAATTCTCACATCTCAGTTTCTTCTTAAACAGAAAAAAAAAAATATAATTTGTGCACATCCCCACAAAAGCCCCCTTGTACTGCTACTCTTTTGATAACCCTTCATTTCTTCTTACACTGTAAAGATATCAAGATTTCATTGCAGTATTTAAATAATTTTGTTTTAAAACTGCAGTATTTTACACCAGAAATAGAGTGGTAACTCTATTTCTGGTAACTCCCAGTAACATGTCCGCAGATTATCTGGATTTGCAGATTATGCAAACCTCTTTCAGGAGCATTTGCAACCCTGCTAAGAACCTATTAAGCTTGCCAAATTTGTTTGTCCATTTGTGTGTGTATGTGTGTGTGTGTATTTTTGTCAGATTCTCACCAAATTTGATATTTGAGAATTTTATGAAGAATTGCCCAGCAGTTCCAGTTCTTATTGAGATTGTAAAAGTTTTATGGCCACTGTAGAAGAGCAACTACTTGCATTTCTTCATGTATTTTGAGCATAACTCACCAGATATTTATTGAGCAGAAAAATGTTTTGGGAGAAAGTTGCAGGGGAAAGTGAATCACAATTTTATGTTCAGTACTCTTTTCCTGAAAGTCATACATTTTTTTAGATGGTTGAACAAATCAGAAACTATACACATTTCCAAATTTCTATCTTTAGCGATCACAATGATCTCTTAGTCTTAGCCAGAACTTGGACTATTTATGTTTCTCAGTTATTTGTGAATCTTTTCCCCATCATTAGCATGAATAACTGGGAGCTTTGTATAAGCATAGTACTCTTGCGATCATCTTGCATAGTTCCTTGTTTCTGAGTTGAACACAGAAATACTTGCATTGCTGGCCTTCATTTGGTTACAGGTTTTAGGGGTCTTGCGTGAGTTTTTTCTTTCAGAAAGACATGTATGTGAAGTAATCTCTTTTAAGATATGTTAATTGTACATTGTGGACCAGCACGTGTAACAAAGTGCAGTTTGCATTATTTAGCTGTTACTTCATTAGAGTGTGCCCAGGCAGCTGTCCCCAAGTGATAGCTGTCCATGGAGCATGTTGTGGTGAGTTCTTAACAGAAGAAAAAAAAAATATGGAGAAGGAAGGTACCGTTCTGATCTCTTTCTGTTAAAATTCTCAAATCTTCTGATTTTTTACTTTAATGGTGGTTAGCTCTTGATGTAATCCTGCTCTTCAGTATTTGCAATGTGTGGAAGTGGGCAGCGTTGCCAATGTCCTTTTGAAGGCCATCATATGAACAAAAAACCATTGGCATGTGCTGTTCCCAAATGGTCACCCATCCAAGTGCTGTCCACTCCCCCCACCCCACTCTTCCCTCCAGCAGGTCCCTTGAACCACCAACCTATATAACATGAAGGTAGCATGTACTTCCAAATGTTGACAAAACTGCCCACTTCTATGCAGTGGAAACACCTGGGAACAGACTAACCATCAATATCACTGACACTTGTACGGTACAAGCAAAGGATAAGAATGAAACTTTTGCATGTGGTGTTACAGTTCAACTTTTGAATGTTGTCCTGTGATAATGCATCACTACGTAAAAGTATTTCTCAAGTAAGGCACTAAAATGAAACTGGCATTAAACACACATCATCATGATGTATTAAACTGTATTATTATTGCATCATCTAGTTTTATACAATTAACACAAACTGGTCTGTTTTATTTGATTTTGAAAAGGGGAATTATCTTTGAACAGTCACATTTCCTCACTTATTACAGTCATGTAATTTGTATTTATGCCTTGCCTGACAAGGTGAATTTGAAGGTATGAATATGTTTATGACATGAAAAAAGTAAAGTAGCTCCTGTGCTTAACTAATTAAGTGCTGTGCCATGACAGCACGTGGGGGAGTGGATGTGTAGATCCATGTATTCTTGACCTTGGCAGTAGTTGGGTGTGAGTGGTCAGCTTCATGCCCCAGCCGGCTTATTCCTGCAGAAAATGCCCCTGGTACCCACCCAGATAGGAGACTGGGTGGGCCTCAGAACTGGTCTGAATGACACATAGAAGAGAAAAATCTCACCCCTATCAGGACTCAAACTGTGATCCCTCAGACGTCCAGCCTGTAGGCCGTTGCTATGCTGACTGCACTATCCTGGCTCCTAATAATGACACTGTCAGTTTATGGCATATATATAATAGTATACCGGGAACATAAAGTGATGCATGCTGACTCGTGGAGTGAGTATTTGCACTTTGAAGGGAGTCTATTTCCTACCCTGTCAGGACCTCCATAATGATGTACTGGCTTTTAGTGAATGCATTGTCAACATGCCCCTTCATTTCAGTGTCTTGCCATCTGCTGGGCAGACAGTTCCCTGCTCATGTCTTCTGCCTGCATATTACTGCATATTAAGTTTACAGTGGAAAGAAACCCAGTTCAGCAAATTTTCTGCTTCAGGTTAATGTTTTCTTGTGCTGAAGGAGTAAATGAGCATTTTTCTTGGAAAATTGAGTGGGCTATAGGTAAAGGTGGAAAAAATATTGCAGTGTGCAAAAGGTAAGAGTAAAATGTACAGACAATTTGCATGAAAGGTTAAACTGACCTGTTGAAAGGGAGTTTCGCTAAAGTGAATAGTTTTGGATATGGTATATAGTCATATATTTATTTTTTTTACACATTTCATTATTAATATTCTTGGAACATATAAATTGTTACGATTCCTGGATGGAGTTATGTTCATACGTTTGTAATTAGAAGTACAAAAAGTTGAGAAGAATATATTTTCAACTTGTCATATTTTATTGTCTTTCTTTTAACCCCATGTAAGTTAGAAATCATTGTTTATGTTAGAAATGGTAACTTTTATTCATAAGAATATGAATTATTTTCTGCTGTAGACTATGGTGGCAGCAATAACTGATGAGGTGTAATGGAAATTTCCTAGACTAGGTTAAAAAGAAATGCTGGCTTAACTTACTCAATTTGGCTGCTGTCTCATCAACACAGTCTCCTTGGGAATATATGCAGTGATCCCATTTTTTTTCCACATTTCTAAAGCACCATGGAAATCATTTTCCTTAACCCTGTCAAGTACCGCTTGCAATTCCCTTTGCATGTCAGACACTGTTTCAAGACATTGCCACTTCAGTTTCATTTTCAATTTGGGAAACAAAGCGAAATCACTGAGGGCTAAATGCAGTGAGTAGGGAGGATGGGAAATGATAACCATGTTGTTGTTAGTCACAAATTCTGTGATTTTCAGGGATGTGTGGGCGGGCTCATTGTCGTGATGGAGCAATGTGGTGCATGTTCAGATTTTCTGTTAAGATCTCCTGGAAGAATCCATAACTGATCCCAGTGGTGTCTGCAAGCTCATGGATTGTTTGGTGACGGTCTTTGTTAATGAACAATCAAATTTTATCAACATTCTGTCGTTTTGCTGGTGCTTGGTCGTCCTGAACGCGTGTCGTCTTCAACTGACACTTGACCAGCCTTGAAACGCGAATACCATTCAAAAACCGCTCGCTGGCTTAAAGAGTGTTCTTCAAAAGCTTCATGAAGCATTTCAAGGATTTTGGTAGTGGATTTACAGAGTTTCACGTAAAACTTGATGCAGACACGTTCCTCAATTTTGCCATCCATCGCAGACAAAACGAAACACAAAGCCAAAAAAGCACTGGTGTAAAAACAATGCCTGTTCACAACCTGGGAGCTGCAGTGAGATAGGCGGCAACCAGCAAAGATGTGAAGTCGTGAACATAGAATTTGAGGGATCCACGGCGTTGGAAGCCATTGCTAAACAACTGGTGAAGACACAGCAAGCTGAAAAGACTTAGTACGTGCTGCAGTGAACTGCAGAGTGTGTGAATTAACATTAGTGCTATAGTTACTTGTAGTTAGGGGTTGTAAATGTTCAACAAATCCAGTTATCAATCCAAAACTAGTCTATAGTCACTCCATAAAATCGTGACAACCAATGTCAGGAGTTGGATTGGATTGATCGATTATTCGATAGAAGTTCGCATTGTGTAGTCATATTGCCAACCTACATTGATGGAACAAATGCTGGAATGCCTGCTGGCCGAAATGAATGCCATGGAAGAAAGGATGGTAGTCAAGCAAGAAAGAACGGACGCCAATCTAAGGGAAAAGAAGGCTGAAATAAGAACCGGCCGAGAAGAAATGATGGCAAGACTGGAAGCCAAGTCAATAATGAGAAATTTGAGGCCCTTCGAGGTAGTCTCCTTTTCCGGGTGGATATCCACGAAGCTAGGACAAAGTCCACTCAAGAAGAAATGAAGTGCAATATGGACATACATGAAGAAAAATGGATGCCGCAACTCGCAATACACGCCATTCGGTCCGAGTTAGAGGAGATCAGACATCAGGTGGAAGACGTCCTGTAATGTGTCGACCAAGAGACGCAGGGCTTCCGCAAGGAACTGATTGATAAGACTGACGAAACACAGGTGGACTTACAGGACATAAGGCCATCTGTCGATACGCGGACAAAGAGCCTCCTGGAAACCATAACAGACACAAGAGAAGAGTTAGGCCTCATGATCCAGGACGAGGCGCACACGACATAGACCCTAGTGAATACTGAGCGGCGAGGACTGGAAGCCATGATAGCAGAAGTCGAGGCCCGGGCCGAGCGCGGGAGCGGCGAAGCCACCGAAGTTCGACGGAACTACATCTTGGGCCGTGTTCCACCGCCAGTTCGAGACCGTAACAGAGGATAACTAGTGGATGCACCTGGAGAAGTCAACATACGTGTACTTGCTCACCGACGTGCCACACGGAGTCCCGAAAGGAGTGACCTATGAGGAAACCTTTGAGGATGGGTCGACTTACAACACTCCGTTCATGTAAAGACGGAAAGGACGTCGACAAAGGGTATAAAAGGAAAACATATTCATCGTTCTGTATCGTCTCTAAATCTAAACTGCTTGAAAGAATCCAATGTAAACCCACGCTTGTTATACATTACTTCATTCGGATCAGAAAAATTATTCCTAAATAAAAAGTTCTGGGAAGAATTAATCGCCTATTTTACTTTCACCACACATTAAGTATTTGATACGACAGGGACCGCACAAAAACACCGCGTCCACCAGTTAAATTTTTGTATATGCAGTAGTTTCCGCAATAGTGTTTACCAAGCCGTTGCCTAGCAACGTTAGGGGGTGACATACAAATATACCGACTGCAAGGTTTTCTCATAATCCTCCTTTTCATTTCTTTTTTTTTTTTTCAGAATAAGGAAAGTAGGCTAAAAAGAGGGAGGGTGGAAATTTCATCTCCATCTGTTGGCAGGACTGATTGAATAGTACTGCTTAGTGCTATCCGGTGCTATCGACAGATGAAATGCTGATAGTGCTTCTCTGAACAGGAAGGTGGGAAGATAGGAGACGGTCATCAGCAGAATTTGTATAAGAACAGAAAGTTTACAAAACCAGGTAAGATCATTTATCACTTCTGTTACCATCTTCATGTGGTTCAGGCGAGACTGTGCGGGGGTTTTTGCCCTATTTCTTGTGGTTGTATGTGATTTGGGTTTACAGGGTGTTTCCCTCATAACTGTAGTTAGATAAAGGAGTGTGGAACAAATTTGGAGAGATCGCATGGCCGGAACGTCCTACTAATTCTTGGACAAACTACTAAACCGTCAGTTTATATGCCCTGTTGAAAGTCATATGGATTATTTCCTGACGTTAGTGGATAGATTCCTTGGCATGTGTCCAACTTTACTATCCACAATGATTTGCAAATCCAATTTGTCATAGAAGAAATACATAGATTGTCAACACTCTGTCATCAAAGCATACTTGGACACTATAACAGACTAGTTGTAGAAATTAGCAGCCCACCAAATGTAAGAAGGTTGAGGAGACAGTTACCGTCTGACCTACCACGGCCCGCAGATGAAGATTAAAAGCACCACCATTCCTCTACAGGGCCGGTCAGAGTATCATCAGCGGATGACTTCTCTACTCAAGGCACCTACTTAGAACAAATTTACTTATTATTCCATATTATGGAGAGTAGATTGTAAATGGCCTATTATGTAAATAGTAAAAAAGTGGCCAGATTATATGGCGTCGAGTGAATGGAGCGGTCGTAACCTAATCGAGGTTACATTTCGACATTTTCTGGAGGGACTGAAGGAGACCATGCAAAGCCGTAGTCACCATAGCCAACTTAACGGCCTACACTGGAACTAACATCTCCCAAATACAAATCAAGAGGCGGTGGTACTACAATAACCCTCACTATTGGCTCAATGAGTTTTCGAAGAACGACACTAGATCTCCCAAGCACTGTTTTAGCGTAATGTAGAGGAACTGAAGGTTCAGTACACTTAAAGTAAGGACGACAAGTAATGCCATTATATCGTCTATACAAAACTAAATGTTTAATTTTCTAACTTTTTAACGCCCACATTTTATGGCAGTCTATTCCAGAAACGAGTCGTTTATCAAATGTGAGATACAGTTAATCTGTAATCTGTGTAAATAAGGAAACTGTTTGAGGCGCCAAGATATACCAGATGCACAGACACACACGTAAGCCTTCTTTAAGAGTATGTTTCCTCCACGCGGCCGATCACAGTTGCCATGCGGTCTCAAGCATGAACTGTCTTCGCTCGTTTGAACGCTGGGTTCATGGGTTCGAACCCCACTCGAGGTATGGAGGTCTGTGTACGCTTATTCCGTGTTTGTGTTCTGTGTGTAAGCAGCGGCCTTCCAACGATCTCATCCCCCGTCCAAGGGTCCTGCCGACTGTGTATAGGATTAAGAAACTTAAAAAGCGGCCGAAATTCAACAAAGGGCTGTAGAGCCATAGGTAACCTCCATGAGAGCAGTAGCTCCTGGTTCTGTATAATAAAACAGTTGTATCGTTTTTAGGCCTTTTGATATCGAGTTCTATCATTTTAAATAAACTGCCTCAGTTTTAGTTTCATATCGCAGAGTCCTGACAGCCTCTTTGGGTCTAGTGGCCAGAGTTCCTGCCTACAGATCCAGAGGTCCCGGTTCGATTCCCTGCGCTGCCAGATTTTCTGAGAAGTAGTGGGTCTGGTATGGGGTCAATTCAGCTTCAGTAGGATAATTGAGGAGCTATTTCAAGGACATAGCGACTGCGGTCTAGAAAACCGAAATTAACGGCCATGGGGATCCGTTGCCCTGACCACGCGACACACTATCCGCAAAGAGTTGGCACTAACTTCGCCGACAAACAGCGGTCTCTCGGTCGGTATAGTTCTCTTGCTGACTACAGGCCACGAAGTTTCTTTTTGTTTGTGGCAGAGTCCATCTTGAGAGTCAAGAGAATTTCCTACGTTTATTGAAGCCGAATAACCAATACATCGTTTACAGATCTCGGCACTGAGCTGTAATCTCAGCCATATGTATCCAGTCCGCGTCCATATTTCTTTTTAGATCCTTCTTAATATTGTTCTCCATCAATAACCGTTTCTCCCAAATGACTTTTTCACTTCCAGTTTTCCGACTTTAATTGTGTAAGGACGGCTTATCTTTTTGATGCGTGTTACATGCTCAGTGTATATCATCATCCGTTTTATCATTGGATCTTTACTTTTTCTTTTTAGATAGAAGAGCAGTATGAAATGTGCTGGTTCTTAACACACATTAAACATTCTCGTAATAAAATTTTGTCGACATTTAAGTCGACGGGGAAATATTTTGGTAACACCACATAACATAATTTCAACTAATATATGTATTTTTCTAATCATCGCGTGTTTATGCTCTCGGAGGATCTAGCTATTGGGTCATAGGCTTCGGTCAATGCATTGGATCATTGTTTCATGCCTGTTACACTCTGCACCAAGTGCAGTTCAGTGCCTTTAACTGCTGGTATAGCTTTCTGTTTGGGATAGAGTTAGGACGTCCGTGTAACCTATCGGCTATTATATCTACGATATAAATAATGCACCATTGTACAGGGTTACTACAAATGATTAATTCCATTTCAAAACACATTTTCCAAAATATTACACATACAAATATGATTGATATATGAAAGGAACTGTAAACTCACCAAGTCTGCATCGTGATACACCAGTTGGCAGCATAAATGCAGTGCCTCACAAAATGGCGACGAAGCTGGAAAAGAGTTTCTGTGTGTTGGAATATGCGAGAAGTTCATCTGTTATTGCAGTGCAGAGCAGAGCACAGAAAATAATCACTATGTAAATAGAGCATTTGTAATTTGGTGAGTTTACGGTTCTTTTCATGTATCAATCATATTTGTATATGCAATACTTTGGAAAATATAGTGTTTTGAAATGGAATGAATCGTTTGTAGTATTCCTGTACTTTGAATGACCGCCCCTGTGGTTTAGTGATAAGAGTACCTGGTTACAGAGCCAGAGGTCCGGGTTAGATTCCCGGCGCTATCAGATTTTCTGAGAAGTATTGGGTCTGAAACGGGGTCCATTCGGCTTCGTGAGGATAATTGAGGAGCTATTTAAAGAAATAGAGGCTCCGGTCTAGAAAACCGAAATTAATGGTCATGGGGATTCGTTGCGCTGACTTTGCGACACCCACTATCCGCTAAAGTTGGCACTAACTTCTCCAACAAGCGACGGTCACTCGGTTGGTATAGTTCACTTGCGGACTAAAACCACGGAGATTTTTTATACTTTGAGTATAGCCTGACGTCTCATGTCACATGCAGGCTGTGACTGGTGAAGTACACATAAATGATATGTTGCTTTCTTACATTCAATTCATTTTACCCCATCCTCTCAACACCGATTAATTGCACAAGGATATCCCTACATTAGCCACTTAACGCTTCCTTTCGCTGTGCTTGTAAGCGCCCGGAAATCGATGTCTGCAGTTCTAGAAATGAAATAGTAGCAGCAACGGAATACGAAGACCAACTTAACGGGTAGCAGTAATGACGTTAGAAAGACTGTAAACTACATTCTTCATCTACAAGTAGAGAAGTGTTGATATCACGCGTATAAAAATAAAAATTAATGTTGTTATTTATATTTTATCGGCAGGTGTGAAAAAGGACACATGAGCTTTATTTTGCCCTCCGTGCCCGAAAGTGAAAATGGCGTGTGGACTGCAACAGAGATCAACGCACGTAAAAACGACGTGTTTCTAGCCGTGCTGCGTTCTCAAGGTCCCCGCCGTCAAACGCATCGTGCCCCGTTTCGATTATATTACATTATCGAATTAATGTGACAACGAACAGACCTGTGCGTCCAACACTGCCCAAAGTTTTTAAATCTTTTGGCTGTTTGGACCATTTTGTTTTAAGTGGAGAACTTTATAGTCGATGAAGTACTTATCAGCATAGGACAGAGCAAGAAAAACATTCCTGCGCACCTCATTAGTTGTATACGAAATATATATAATTATGCATTCCATAATCTCTCACAAATTAAAGTATGTAGCCTCTACTGTCTTCATCTTTTCCGTGTTCGTTGTAGAAGCATACATAAAGAAACTTCATTTACTAAAAGCATCTCTGTGTGGAGTGTTTTCAGCATTGTGGCAGGAATGAACCCCGCGCATGCGTGACAAACAAGGTGGAATTAAAATTCAATGTGAGACACAAGCTTCTGCTCGTTCTGAGAATCTTAATTTACTGGTAAGAACGTGAATATCAAATAGCAAAACACAGAAGCTCCAAAATCTCTACCAAAGAGATTGATCTAGAAGTACATAGAAAGAAAACTACATGTTCGTTTCTCGTCATTGTAATGCCGAAGGAAACCATAACACAAAGCTAACCTAATGATCCTTAGAAAATATGGCAAAGATCATTCATTGCATCCCTCAAAAACGTAGGAACAGATTCAATGTGCGTAACGCTTACTGCCATTCAGTTAATAACCTTTTGTGTCTCCGTCTGCCGTCTAAAGAACGTAAAACTAATGAGATATGCAACGTTGTAATGTTGCCTCTTGCTTGATATGTGTAAGAAACCGTGTCTCCTAACTTGACATATGAAAATACTGAGCGTGTTTGAGGGCAGGGTACTGAAGGAAAATATTGTTTACATCCAAGCGGGAGGAAATAGACCTAACAGGAGTCTGAAGAAAACTACATAAAGAGGAGATCCATAACTTGAACTTCCCGCCAGATATTATGGGAATGATAAAATCAAGAGGTTGAGATGAGCAGTATGTGTACTCATAGCACGCTTGAGAAACTGGCACAAAATTTTGGAAAGAAGTCCTAACTGAAGAATGCAACTAGGTAGACCAAGGCGTACGTACAGTAACATTTAAATTGAGCTAAGAGATGGACTGGAAGGGTGTCGAGTGGGTTTATCTGACTCAGGATAGAGACCAATGGCGCGCTCTAGTGAACACAGTAATGAATTTTTGTATTCAATAAAGCGCTGGAAATTTCATGGCTAGCTGAGCGACTATTAGCTTCTAAAGAAAGTCTCTGTTCCATGGTGATATTTGAGTTCATTCATGACTCCAATATTTGCTATGCCCGATTTATTTTTAAACACAATTATATATTCTGTCTGCATTAAGGTTCATTGTGCTGGGTAAATGCATACAAAGAGGAAATTTAGTATTTGAGGTTCTCATAGAGGAATTATGAGAATTATGTCTTCTAGGATATATGAACCCATGCAGTCCAGTGAAAGCCAGCTGAGATTTCGGAGGAATTTATCGCCTCCATATTCATGGTTGAATAATAAGCTAAGAAGGAAACCTCGTGGCTGCTTGCTACATGCCGCTTTCTGGTTTCTTTCGCTCTTCGATGCTATAGATGGAGGCGTCGTCGTCCTCCGAAACGTCTGTTTACTTCACCGATCTGTATGGTGGTATGTCTTGGAAGACAAAACTTGTCAAAAGAGAAATTTAATAATAAATATTTAAATGAAAGTTTTTTGATATCTGCAATTTAGTTTCAGTGTTCAACGGAATTAAGTTCCTGGGATAAATTCAGTTATTTTCCCACATATTTAGGTTATTTTTTTGCAGGATTGTATCGTCCAAAAACGTGGACTCATTGATATATTCGATAGAGTTTGTCACAAAGTGAGTTATTGCTTTTGTACAGACCTGAAAGGAATCAGGCAAGTGAAGTGAATGAAATTCAGCAGGATTCGTTCAGTTATATTTTTAGTGCGCGTAAATCTGGTCACCTTAGGTGGCTGTTCTTATGAGGAATTCATGTGTGCTAGGAAGGTCAAATGTATCTTCAATGGCATTTCAGCTTCTTACGAAGTAATACAAGCATTCAAAGGCTGCACTACGGTAGATTTGTCGCTTCGCTTAGTGGGGAGTGGAGTCCAGCTGGGTCCATTCGGAACGGCGGCCACTGATTGGCCCATTGTACCTCACCAGGGTGATTATGACGATGGAGAATTAGGTGGAATGAAGATTGGCAAGGGAAACCGAAGTACTCAGAGAAAACCCTCCCCAGAGCCACTTTGTCCACCACAAATCCCACTTGATCAGACCCGGGATCGAACCCTGGCCGCCGCCGTGGGAAATCAGCGACTAATCGCTTGAGCTATGGCGCGGCCTTTTGCACTACGGTAGATAGTTGGAAATTTATTTTATAATGTGACGTTGCCCCTCAGGGTATAGTCAAACTGCCTTACGTAAACTACCTTATTAAATTTTGTCAAGATGAATTGAAGTCACTGCAGAAACATTTTTGATAGAAGAGCAAACAGTTTAAGCAATAAGTAGCAGCGTATATCCAAAAAATAGCAAAGAATACAGCACACTTTAGAAGCACGCACACAGCAAATTCTCGTTTAACATTATCCCAGTTAACGTAATTTCGTTCTTACGTTGATTCTCTTTTCATAACGAGACTCAATACAACGGTGTGTAATCTCGTTATTACGCCGTTATTCTTCCCAAATTTAAGAAAATAATCGAAGAAGAGGGTTACTCGCCCAGACAAGTCTTTAATGTTGACAAGACCGAGCTGGCATATATCACTCCCTCGTTTCATCTTTGGCCATCGATGATACAATATATTACAGCAAATGATAACTAAGCATTATTGTGTTTCTAATAGTTTGTATTTACTGCAATCGCCCAGCATGACCAGCTGTTATTATAAGTAATATTAATTAGAGTGATTACCGTGTGTTTGCAAATGTTAGGAATCCAGAAGAGGGAGGATCCCATTTTTGCACCCTTATGGACAACTTAGGCCAGTCCTTGCTGGGAAGGCGAAAGCATTTGTAGTCTTGCTTAGAATTTCGTGAAGTTGCAGGGCCTCGGGTTGTCTTTGAGAACCTGAGATTTGACAAGTTCGTGCAGTCATTAATTCTGGAGTGGGAGTTTCTTGGACCGAGGCTTTCGGGATTATCCATCAAGGGCCTGTCTGTCGTGCTGTTGAACGCTTGAGGTTACGATTTCCCTTAAAAAGGTAGCTGACTGGAAATGTAAAAACATTGAGACCTGCTTGTTTTCGAAAAGAGCTAAAGGAGGATCTCGAAGGAGACAACTTGTGACCGAAGCTGGAGATCCTGAGGTGCCTACCGGCTCAGAACGAGTCACTTCTACACGGAGTCCTCTCCCAGTCTTTCCAAGTGGTAGGACGCAGAATCTGAGCCTATTCGGAATCACTAAGTTAACAACCACTTAACTATTCGGAAAAGTGGGACACATTACTTATTAGTGATCGGTGTGAACCGCGACAATTTATTTAGTTAATGTGACTTAATGGAAGTACATCACATTATTAAAGTGGATTCCTGTAAACATAAATGTAACTATCAGTGCCAGGATACGTACATATGTTACGCAATAAAATATCTGTCTGAGGTATGTCGGCGTGATCATGGTGTGCGGTGTGCAACCAGGTTTTTTCTGTCCTGTTAAGACCTAGAGACCAGATCTCCGGTTCTACCGATACCAGCCAAAGCTAGTCACCATTCTGCCTGATCTTACCCGAAGAACTGTACAAATTCGTGGCGACCAGACCGGTGTCTACTGGTGCCCATCCATCCTTATTTTTCCCCAGCCTATCACTACGACAGTGGCGAGGGAAGTGCAAGGAAAAAGAGGTAAGGACGGCACCCCAGGCTAATGAAATCATCGGCATCGTCGTCCTAGGAAGGTCGTAGTTGATTCAAACGCCTACGGACTGCAGCGGCGGCGAAAATAGTCCGAAGTAGAGCGACTTTATCAATTCACAGAACATACACATATTTACAGTCGCGTTTATATTGCTATGCCTGTAACAAGAGTGAAGGAAGACTGAGTAACGTAATCTCATTTTTTTAAGTTTGTTATGGCTTAACGTCGTTTCACATAAGGTCGTGGTTTACGAGAATGCATCCTCGACGTTGAACGAGGACTTATTTTGCTGTTCATACGTAAAGAAAATGCATTGACAAATTGACCCATACGTCGAATTTTGCCGTAGAAGCAAACCCTTTCATGTTTCTTCTGTTGATTCTGATTACGTAATTCGTTGCAGTTTCAGAGAAGGCGGTGTCTTGCGAGAGACGTGCCTGCATTGCGCATTGATACGCTTCTGTACTAGGTGAGCCAATGTGCGGAGGAGTGGGGGAACAGGATGGAAACTGTGATAACAATGGTAAGCTCCACAGAAAAGGGAATTGTTTGGTACCGATTATGGTGCTTTTACTCTTAAATGTGATAAGTTATTCTTTCCCTCAGATGACCAGCCTTCAGCCAAGAACCTTGAATATCACCAAATAGAGCATCTGTTGTAAGTAAAGGTATCCCTGTAACAGGCCGTGGAGGCCCATAGGGTTGTGAGATGTTGAGGTTCCCACATTTTCTAGACAATCGGCCCATAGATGGCGGCAAGGTTGTCAGCCTTAAGCCCCGGCCGCCCTTTACCCCGAAGAATATTTCAAGAATATTCCTGGTACTCATTTCTGGTAGAGGCTGAGTCGATCCCAGGGCCATAGCGCGGCTGGAAGGGAGCATCTGCTGTAAGAAAGTAAAAGCAAAAATTATATTATTAGCTTCTTTATTTGCTTTCTTCTTATAAATAACCCGTTACACGCAAGCGGGTGTGGCCAAGGAAGTTTAAATATGAATACCTGTATCTTTTAAGGAAGGTTCTCAGGGTACAATTTCTATGATTTTTTAACTACGTTCATGTTCAGAATTTTTTATTAAATGATTTTTTCCATGTGAATTCACATTTCTCAAAACAAAGTTTTTTGTGTGTGTGTTCTGAAGCACTCGAGCGAAATATCCATTTCTGTAGAAAGCACACCTTATGCCTGTGACTGGTCTGCTTTTACCGGTTCTCACGGTCTCTTCGCTTGCAGATTTCTTATATTTTTTCTTCTACCCTGAAGATGGAGGCGATACGTTCCTCCGAAACGTGGGTTAACACCACATATACACGGTGCCAAATCCCAGAAGACTGCTTTCTTCATAGTCACCGCCGTGAAAGCCTCAGATCTTACAAATTTCTAATATACTGGACAGAATATCGCCCCCTCGTTAAATAAAATATTACCTTTTAATATCCAGGGCACAACAGCTGGAAAGGCATCTGTACATATTCATTTTCCATATTTATGCTTCTTCAGGGAGCATAATCTCTTCAGTTCGTTGAATTTTATTCTCAGAACTTTGCACAGAAGGATGTGTGAATCTCACGAGTCATTTTCGGGCAATTCCACAGGGGTGCGTCCATCAGACTAACGGCTAGGCGTCCAAGAGAACCAACGGTTACCTCTTAATGGAAGAGCAGCATAGGAGTTCAATGCTCCTTAAAGCCTGACGTCAGTAATACCATATAAAGAAATATTATGCGCCATCTATGTGGAGCTACCCGTCATGAAATCGTTTCTAGATCGGAAATTGTGATGGAACCCGGGATCGTTTTATAATACGGTTTTAATTCTGATGCAAATGGCTAGGTGCCAGGAGCTCCGGTAGGATATATACAGCCAACTCTTCTGCTGCACTGGCTCTAGACTAGACCTTGCTTCAGTAAAATGAATTGTATAATATCACAATTAAATGTAAGTTAGCTCATGGATACTCGTGCGCAGATGATCATAGATTGAATCTCAGCGCAACCAGATTCGATTTCATACTTGCAGTTGTAATGCTATAGATCAAGGGTCTCCAAACTACGGCCCGCGATGTGATTTTATCCGGCCCGCGAAAGAATTGTGCAGAAATGCGCCAATTGAACTAATTTTCCAGTGAGTACTGGTAAATGTGATTCTGAGCTTATTGACCTGACATATTATACTGCAGTTCGATGGCTTAGCTGTGGAAAGGTTCTTTCGCGTTTCTTTCAGCTCAGGAATGAAATTGATATATTTCTTGCCGAGATCAGATACCGAGGGGCTTTGGAAATTAGCATTTTTTGCTGATATAGTGAACCATATGAACCATTTGAATTAAAGTTGCAGGGTGAAAATAACTTAGTCTGTGATTTATTTGCACTTATCAAGGCATTCAGAGCAAAGTTGATACTTCTGGAAAGGCAAGTGAAAAATTGTAACGTTGTTCATATGCTATACTGTGCAGAGTTGCATAAAAAGGGTGAAGCAGAATTTCCTTCCTCGTTTGCATATTTAGTCATTTCAGATTTGAAAGAACAATTTCGGAAGCGATTTGCTGATTTGGATTCCAGTGCTCAGGAAATTAGATTGTTTCAAAATCCGTTTGACTGTGATGCTGCAGATGTCCCAAGTCAAATTCAAATGGATATTATTGAACTTCAGGAAAATTATCATATTAAAGACAAACACAATGAAGGAAATTTGATGGAATTTTATAAATTTCTGAACTCAGCAATTTCCAAATTTAAAGAAATTTGCTTCTCCATTTTTGGGACGACATTTCTGTGTGAACAAACTTTTTCCCAGATGAAGTACATCAAGTCGAAATACAGGGCAAATTTATCCGATGAACATTTAAAGTCGTTACTTGTGATTAGCGTTTCAAAATTTGAACCTCAATTTAATCAGATTTTAAGAACGCAAAAAGAGTTCCATCATTCACATTAATTGTTTTATTATAATTTGTGATGAAAATATGAGCATTTGCTTTACTGTCTGTTGTCATTAATATACGATAATTTATTCTCACGTACTTTGTATTTAGTTTATGAAATTCTGTGCTTTCAATAAAACTCATATACCTAGGGTTATTAATTTCTCATTTTATCCGGCCCGTTGAATGTTCTGAATTACCTAATGTGGCCCGCGGTTCGAAAAGTTTGGAGACCCCTGGTCTAGATAATGTGGGACCATCAATGTCTCACAACCCTATGGGCCTTAACGGCCTGGTACAGGGATACCTTTACTTTTTACTTTATATGGCCAAAATATAACGAGTGAAGGAATTGTAACAAAATGGTGTGGAATGTTCAAAGATGGTCGGGCGATCAAATGTTCACGATGAAGAGCGAAGTGGTCGGCCGGTCAGCTGTAGTGAAAGAATTGTAACAAAATGGTGTGGAATGTTCAAAGATGGTCGGGCGATCAAATGTTCACGATGAAGAGCGAAGTGGTCGGCCGGTCAGCTGTAGTGAGTGATGTTCTTGTTCAAAATGATGATCAAAGGAATTGTGAAAAATGGCGCTTCACAATTTCAGAATCTTCATGCGTTTCACGCACTGTTCTCTGCAAGATTATCACAGCTAGGCTAGGCTAGGGTGTTGAGAATATTTGGACCGAAGAGAGATGAAGTGACAGGAGGTTGGAGAAAACTGCAATAATGAAGAGCTTCATAACTTGTACTCTTCTCCAAGTATAATTAGAATGATCAAGTCAAGGAGGATGAGGTGGGCAGGTCAAGTGGCACGAATGGGGGAGACGAGGAATGCGTATAGGATATTGGTGGGAAAGGCAGAAGGAAAGAGACCACAGGGAAGACCAAGGAGTAGGTGGGTGGACAATATTAGAATGGATCTTAGAGAGAAAGGATGGGATGGTATGGATTGGATAGATCTGGCTCAGGATAGGGACTAGTGGAGAGCTCTTGTGAACATGGTAATGAACCTTCGGGAAATTCTTGAGTAGCTGCAGAATTGGCGGCTCCTCCAGAAGGGCTCAGCTCCATGCGTAAGTAAGTAAGTAAGTAAGGCTAGGCTAGGCTAGGCTCTCTCTCTCTCTCTCTCTCTCTCACGCACGCACACACAAAATGGAATTAGTTTAACCGTCACACAACAAATGTACTCGCTTTTAATATTTCCAATAGACAATATTCCTGCTGCGTGTTTCGGTCGTACAAGACCATCGTCAAGCAGTTAACACAGGAGTACGTTTAGTTATTGAACTGCCCGATATGGATTCATACCAGTGCAACATGTCGTATTATAGAATAACAGAATTTTTTGCTTCAAGTTGGTTTTACGATTACAATAGAAAATAAGATAAAAGATAAAATATAAAAAATGAAATATATACCATGTATCAATATATATGAGGCGATATAATTATTGAATATATTACAGAAATATTAAAAATCTTAAAAATACTCAAACATGTACTTCTTTTGGCTTGTTTTGGACTTCACCCATCGTCTGGTATATAAAAGACAGAAAAAACACGACGTTTCGGAGACTGGATCTGTCTCCGTCTTCAGGTGGATAGGGAAGGATAAACCTACTCAGTTGGGCCCCTTAGAAAGAGCTAGTCTCAATCACTGCGTCCAGTGATTGAGACTAGCTCTTTCTTTGTCTATTATATACCAGACGATGGGTGAAGTCCAAAATAAGCCAAAAGAAGTACAGTATACACCATCGTCAGAATCCTTTCAAGTCTATACTTAAACATATTTTTAAAATATTTAAAGCCATTAAGTATGGGAGGTTACGAATATGTGCTTATGGTGGAATTCATGCAAAAGGGGACCACGATAACAACATAAGTGTATTGCGAAATATGACAATTCCCTACGGCCAGTTAGAACAAAAGGCGTGGAATGTTAAAGTCAGGTGTAGTGCTTCTCCATGACAATTCGCTTCAGCATACAGCTGCTCGTACTCTAGCACTGCTGGAGCATTTCAACTGGGAATTGTTTGACCACGCTCCTTACAGCCCTGATCTCGCACCGAGCGATTATCACCCGTTTACTTGTACCTACTTGAAGAACTGGTTAGAATCATAGCGCTTCAACAATAATGAGTTGATGGGAGGTGTCAAAACGTGGCTGAGTCACAAGTGGCAGACTTTTTGACACACGCATGCAAAACTTATTGCCTGATACAAGTGCCTCAGTTCCAGCGGTGACTACGTTGGGAAGCAGCTTAAGCATGTTTGTATTTTTTGCACGTAATAATATCTTTTCCTCGTTGCTTGTTCTGTTTACAACTCACCGGAAGCTGATCTCCGAATATATCTCTTATATTTACGCCACATTGCCCTGCTAAGTTTCGCACTCCTAGCCCCACTGATTGGTTCCTTCATTGTCATCAGATGAATAGTTAGAATAGTTAGCTCTTACATATGTCTTACTCATACAGGCGCTACAGAACACTGCTTCAACAAATTGGCATATATTTCGAAGCTCAATTACCAGGCATCATTTTATCATCCAGTGACAATTTGGGTTAGTATAGTTCCCAATTCAATTGTTCGTGAGTTCGCGTAATTTGATTACTTAACACTTTCGAGGTTTTGGGTGACCTCCAATTTCACCGTCTTCACACCGCGTTTCTTTGAAATCGTGGCATACTGAAAGGCGTGACACAGGGCGACAGCACCTTATAAGGCTTTCCTTAAAAAAGGGGAAGTAGGAGAAAACATTATAAATCCTTCAATATAATGACAACCCGTCATCTCAAGACGAGTAGAGCTAAGCCTCGAAATGCTATGCGTATCATAAAAAAGTAAGTAAAGTAAACGCATTCCTCAGGCCGTTAGGGCCCATAGGGTTGTGAGACGTTGAGGGTCCCACATTATCTAGGAAATCGGCTCAAAGATGGCGGTAAGGTTGTCAGCCTTATGTGCCGGCCTCGCTTTACTACCCCGGAAAATTATTTAATTAATCCATGGTATTCATTTCTGTTGGAGGCTGAGCCGACCCCAGGGCCATAGTGCGGCTGGAAGGATTAGGTAAATTGAAGAAAATGCAATGACCTCATCGGGACTTGAACCCGCGACCTTTCGTCTTGTAGCATAGTGCCTCAACCAACTACGCTACCGCGTGCGTATCATAGATAGCAAATAAAACAGAATGTCCAAATTTATATTAGCGCAATGAATACGAACCACGAAACTTTGGCTCGCTAACACCTTTCGTCAGAGGCCTAAAACGTTAGGAGTTTAATGAGATTTTCATCACGCCTTCAATCACTGTCTTAGATGAAGCAATTTAAATCGGGACGGAAAAATATATGAACTTCAATTTGGTCTTCATAATCTAGAAATATATAGGAATCTATTTATAATCATAAAGAACCAATGCCAATCATATTTTGTGTACTTTTACAGGATCGGCTTTTGGCAAGAGAACGGGCAGAAAATGACGAAAGACAGCAGCCCCTACTGCGCGGCAGAATCGACAGAAATGAATATGAATGTCTCAGGCGCATATTTTATCACGGCACGGGAACACAAGTCCGAGATTTTTTACGACAGAATGACATTGATTTTCAGACTTTAACTCCTCTTCACCTAGCTGCAGAAATTGGTAACGTTCACGCCGTAACTGCACTTCTTGATGACAACAGAACGATTTTTAATCAAAGTGAATCAAATTATAATAGAACGGCTTTGCACATGGCCGCCAAGGAAGGAAATGCCGAAGTACTCAAATTACTACTGGAGGATGTAAGGGCACAAGAAATTGATATAAATGCCGTGGATAAACAAGGAAGGACAGCTTTCCATCTAGCAGCAGAAATGGGGGTTTCAGAAGACTCTACAGAAGAGAGGTACCTGAGATGCCTGGCGCTTCTGATGGACAGACCTGATTTGCAAGTCAACAGGCCTGATTCATTCGGAAGATCTGCAATAAGTCGGGCATTGAGGAGATCCCGCGTAAGGAGGATCCACCTTATCTTACAACATCAGGGTGCACATAAACTAAATGTTGACTATAGTTTGGCAGATGAGGGCCGGACAGTCCGTGAGAGTATTCTGGAAAGCTTACCGGAATTCAAAGAGTTGTTGCCGGAACCCTTAATGGAGGACTTAATGTCGCCAAATCCGAGATTGCAGCTTCTAGCAGCTCTGCAATATGGTTTTTTGGAACACTTCACACACATTCTGCAGACAAACACGGACTTGGTTGATAATCATTTCGAAGAGCCGTACCACAGCACATGCCTGGAACTGGCTTGTTTGATAAAGGAAAGGGAGCAGTTCGCAAAAATTATTCTTGGGTTCATGTCTAACCCAAATATCAAAAATCGTGTTTCCAAAATACCTCTACTACATACTGCAAGCGAGAGACTAAATTTTCCCGCATTGAATGTCCTGTTGAGTACCAAAGGGATCAATATGAATATACGAGGGAAGAAGGGTACAGTCCTGCACTGGTTGGCAGTAAATAAGTTCGGAGAGGCTGAATGTTGTCCACTCATGGACAAATGTTTTTCTTTGTTGATGCAGCGTAGGAAACATAAAATAGACATAGATGCTACGGACTGCAAGGGAGACACGGCACTGCATGTCGCGGTTCGGTGGGGCAATATAAATTTAGCCCTAAACCTACTTGCTTCCGGTGCATCTGTCGATATCTGGAATAAAAACAAACACACACCACTGCACGTTGCTGCTCTCACTGGAAACAAAGATGCAGTAATAACCTTAAGAAAGTATGGTGCGAACATCGATGCTCAAGATGGACGCGGTACCCCATTGTACGCCGCTGCTCATATGGGAAAGAAAGATATGGTACTTTTTCTTTTGAATCAAGGTGCCAATTTTATGTACGAAATTAACGGCGAGGCTTCTTTGCAATATATCGATCCACAGATATTGAGGAAATTTTTTGATGACTGTATACAAAGCAGTGGGAACAATCCAAGGTGTGAGAACTACCTACTGAAATTCAAGTACAGCTTCATTCCTTCAGTGAAGGACAAGTGCATCATATCCTATGCTGATACCGAGATGCACACCATATTGAAGATGGCCGAAATGGCTGAAATGAGAAGCTTACTAAAGCACCCGCTCATTTCCAGTGTCATATTCGTTAAGTGGTGCCATGCACGTAGAGTAGTTTTCTTCGACATATTCCTCTATTCTCTGTTTCTTGTAAGTCTAACGCTTCATGTCATCTGCATACAAAATTCACCAAAGGAGATGGAAAAACCATCTTTAAATACGTCGGTCGATTTAGACAGCACTGCAGATGCATATCTGACTGCCTCCTCGGATGGAAGAACAAGAGTCCCCATAAGCTTATGGATATTTTTCTTCTTAATAATCGCCAGGGAAGGTGTTCAATTCATGTTAGACAAGGCTGAATATTTGCGCAATCCAGGAAATTTGTTTGATGCATTAAGTATTTTGTCTACATTTATGTACTTAGTTGTGCCTCATTTCGAGATGAATCACCACGCAGCGTCCATTGCTGTCCTCTTGGCTTGGATGGAATTTCTTTTCCTGATTGGTCGTCTGCCGAGTGTGTCTGTGAAGCTCGAAATGTTGAAGAAAGTTTCTTGGAGATTTCTTACATTTGGATTATGCTACCTTCCCTTAATTTTAGCCTTTGCTTTGAGTTTCAATGTCCTGTTTCGCCGGAAACATGCAATAGATCAGGACGCGTATACCAAGGAGGGAATTTATGCTGAAGTCATAAGTAGTTTCCTATTTGTCTTGCAAACTTTCATAATGTCCACCGGCGAATTCGAAGCAAACGAACTTCCTTTCTACAACACACCTGTGACAAGTCACTTGATTTTTCTCCTCTTCTTGCTCCTGATTACGCTGACTTTGTTAAATCTGCTAAACGGTTTGGCAGTGCGTGACACCCAAGCCATCATCGAGAATGCTGAAAATCTCAGCCTACGCGCTAGAACAAAACTAATTCTCCAGACTGAAACTGTAGCCTTACGCTATCAGAAGAACAATTACTTGAGAAATAGATTGCGAAGTTTCTGCTTCTTTTTCGGAGACTTGCCTTCGAAATGTTTATATGTTTATCCGAATAAGAATTTTGAATTTTGCTATTTACCGGACAGTGAGAAAAGGGGAAATATGGATCCATCAATAGTCAGCAGATCTACGTTAATTGCTACAGAACGCTTCTCAAATTTCGGTCCACGTAGACTGTCTTTACCGTGAAATGTTCAGTAGGAAGGAAAGCATAAGGGCGGTTTTCAAAGTTGACTGCAGGAGTTTCCATGTTTCCAGAATAGCAGTTTTGCCATGCGAAGTCAGATATATCTCTTAATTACAAAAAAATAATAATAATAATAATAATAATAATAATAATAATAATAATAATAATAATATGTAAATCTAGACAAATTTAACATCAGAACTCTCTTGATACATACGTGTTAATGAAACAGTGTGGTAAAATAATTCACCACCAGAATTAAATGTTTCCTTGTTACTCACGAGCTTTCTCTCTTAGCAGCAATAGCTTAATCTGATCTGGATTTGCTTGGTATTTGACAGGAACTACTACAGTCAGCTTGTGTCTTCTCCACGTTAGACATTTCCCGCTACCGTGTAAATACCAGAACCATGAGAAAACCCTTCCTTTGCGCATATGTGCATACGTATTTTGAGGTTTCCTCAGCGGTGACAATTCAGGTTGTGGTCTTCTGTGTTGGGACATCATGTGGCATTGTAGATGGTTCCCAGCGCTTCGGAGGACTGTGTTCCCCCCATCTTCCACTCTGAAGGCAGGAGTAGTAGATTCCGTCGAAAAGTTGGTAATTTTCTGCGGCATTACACAAGGTCATATTTATCCTCATACAAAAGATAATTGTGAGCCGTTCCTGGAAAGTTGACAGTTTTATTATAACTTCAAGTAAGACAGGATCAAGTTGGGCCAATAGAAATCAAAATCAAGTTGTTTCAGCATTCTCTGATGTAGGCAACCGATCTTAAATTCCATGGAAATGCGGTCAGCGTTTTCCGATGAGTCACATGCAGACAGCCATACGGGTGAACATCACCTCACATGGATACTATGCGTGGAAACAAATGAGCGTGACTATCTTACACGTGGTACAAAGAATACAGACTACTACTTCGAAGGAACTGCTAATTTCGTTTCATCTTGGTCCGGAGATGCTATATCGATTGGGTCCAACTGAGTAGATTTTACCTGAAGACGGAGAGAGAATCCTATCTCCGAAACTCTGTGTTTTGAAAAATAAACAGAACGGTGCTTGTAGATAAAGACAGGACGATGGATAATGTCCAAAAACATAATATTTGTACTACTGTACTATCGTCACAAGCTTTCAGATCTTATTTCGTTTCTTTTGCATAAAAATCCGAAAATAATACATCCTTTATTATCTTATTTTGTCTGGAGAACTACCCCCCGTTCTGTATTTTCCATTATGTCGCTAAGAGAAAGATTTCTGCACGCACATCTGAATGTCAGTTTACTTTCTTAAGTTTTCTTTTTTTATTGCTAGTGGGGTGGGGCTAAGTCCCTTATACTGCGGCCACTTCTGGCCTATTGTACCAGCCACAGATGATAGGTGAGGGTGATTGTGGAGCAATTGGTGGAATGAAGATTGGCAGGGGAAACCGAAGTACTCTGACAGAACCTGCCACAGCGCCACTTTGTCCACCACAAATCCCACTTGACCAGACCCGGGATCGAACCCGGGCCGCCGCCGTGGGAAGTCAGCGACTAACCGCTTGAGCTATGGCGCGGTCCTACTTTCTTCATTTACCCTTGCTTCATAACTTCAGCGTTTACCTTGGCAAGCATTGCGTTCATAAGTAACAGCAGCAGCAGTGTAGTTGCTCTTTTTCAGTGTGTTGCAGTTCTGAGAGTCTTGTTTGGCTCTATTCTGGATGTTCACCGTCACACTGATTATATTAACCCTGCTCATTTACATTATCTCTTCCTTACCGAATAATGATAATTTTGTATAGAACAATATCCTAGCTGATTATTAGCTTGAACAAAACTCCATTTTAACAACCGATTCATCCAAAATTCAAAGGAAATTTGGATCCTTGTGTTCGAGAAGATGTTATACTGGGATTTATGAGAATATATGTAGACATATTAGTTCGTCTAAACCTTTCAACAGTTGTTCCAGGCCTGTAAATAAAAATAAGCAGCTACTCATGTATCCTTGATACGGCCTGTTTACATTTATTTGCAAAGTTTTTCAGGGTCTATTTTACCTTCTTTAATATTGATCACGCCGTAAAAATTATTACCTCAGTCACACATGCTTATGAGGCTAATGCAGTTTTCAGATTTAGTATTAACATCATCTATACATTTTTAACAGGCATTATTATTTGTATTAATAAAACATCAGTAATGTTTACATCGTTATACTTACAATTTATTTTGCCTTCCATCTAGTTTTCTCCGTTCCTGCTGTCAACAGCTTTAATTAATTGAGTTAATATTAATTTTACCATAATTATTAATGTCATTAACATCAATTTGCTGCTTAATGCCACACCGTCAGTATCAAGGCTATACAGCGTCGATGATATTGTCATCTCTTTATGGCTACGTGTCTAATCATAACGAATTTTGGATTGGATTTATTGACACCTTCTTTACAATAGCTCATAATAACCATCAATTACAATAATTCATATTAAGTGACTGCCTAAGACTCGCTCCATTCTGACTGACTATGACTATCTTCTCCTCATAGGCTGACTTTCCACTGGCAACTGACTAGCAGTGACTGACTTTGTTCAGAGATACGTTATGACTGACTCACTTCTCACAGCAACGAGCTGGTTTCCAAGAATCTACATCATTTCATTTTCATACCCTAGGAGACGTTCGTTTAACACCAAGCGATGGTTTGTTTCCAAGAAGGGTATCTCTGCGGAAACGTGTTTGTCGACTTGTTTCCCAGAAATGGATCTAAATGTCACATGTAGATGATTATCGAATATGGAGCCGTTGATGGAATGAGAATGGAGAGGGAAAGCCGAGATAATCGAAGGAAACCTACCTAGTTTCCCTTTGTCTGCTAGTAGTCTCACATGATATGACCTGGGATTGAACTCGAGCTGTGGCGGTGGAGAACCGACGAATAACCGCCTGAGTTATGGCATACCATTCTATTATTATTATTGTTGTTGTTATTTGTGGTTCGCATGCTTTTAAAGCCCTTAACCGTCTTGGACCATCTAAATCAATTGGATATGATGGCATCCATGGCTTTGTTATTAAGTGTTGTACTGGCATTTGTACCTATTCTTAAACATATTTTAATCTGCTCGTATCTCAGCTGTATTTTACTGCATTACGGAAGCAATCGGCATTTGTTCCTTTTAAAATTAAAATACGCAACAGCGCCTTTGTTAGCTATTACGGACCAATATCTCTCCTTAATAATATATCCAAATTACTTCAAGGACTTACAAAGCATGGTGTTAAAAGTGAGGTAATAAAGTAATGCTATTTGTGTGCTTTCATTCATTAAACACTATGCTATGAAGACTAACGTGAGAGTGGAACTCTTGTCATTCTTTAACCTGGTCAGCCGCCGCTTTACCGCCGGGAAAACAGTCCACGGTATCCATTATAAGGTGCCAGGTGCGCTCAGAGTCGCACGGGTGTGATTTTGTCGGATTTCCTGGAGCCTGGTGGGCCTGGTGAGACTGTCAGTTCTGAACGCTACAAGGCGACGCTGACTTAGCTGAAAGCCCGCATTTCCAAAGTCAGGCCAGAGAAGCAGACAACCTTTCGCTTGCAACACGATAACGCTAGACTCCCATACCAGTTTGGCGACCACCGCGCACATTGCAAAGTTTGGCTGGACTGTCCTACCACATCCACCTTAGAGCCCCGATTTAGCACCTTCAGACTTCCATATCTTTGGGCCTATGAAAGACGGACTACGTGGGCAACATTTTCCAGACAACGATGCTGTCACTGCAGCTGTAAGAAAGTGGCTAGCCTCTGCTTGCGCAGACTTTTATGGGCGCGGAATACAGGCTCTTGTTCATCGATGGCAAAAGTGCATAACGAATGGTGGTGATTATGTGGAAAAATAAGTGTAAGTAGCTGAAATCTTACTCCATTTAACTGCATTATTATGCATTCTGTATCTGTTGTAGTTTTCTTTAAAAAAAAATAGGAGGCATTATATACGGAACGCTCCTCGTACATTGAGGATGAAATAAAATTATCGATGATGCCAAGAATTAAAAACTGCAGATAAAGATATGTGAAACGCACTGGAGTAACTGTATTTTGTCACTCGGTGCAATTTTTCCTTCGTAGATCCTATGCAAGATGAGCCCATGCAATTAGTAGCTTCGGAATGGATTCATATCGCTTGCCCATTGGCTGAGCAGGTGTTATAGCCGTAGGTGGAAAGTGTGTTAAGAAAGAAAAAAAAAAGCAAGGAAATGACATGTAATGGAAACGTACGAATCGAAATAGAACCACTCATTTCAACCAGAAAGAATGACTAGATGCAAACAAGAAGAAGACATATATACTCTGATAGACTCAATAGTCTAGCTCATTACACGCTTTTGTGACAATAAGACACATAATTACAGTGTTCTACCAACCGCTGGCACCCAAAGCAAAAATTTGTAGTCCCAAGAAGATATAACATAAAAATCAACCGATTAAATGGTTAAAGTGCGTATATAAGAAAACTTTTTTGAAACCACCATTCAAGGCCATCTATCCGATCATGATTCATCGAAGTTTTCTTTGGTCCCTCTTAAGGAGCAGTATTTATGATGTACACTTCATGTCTGAGGAGCAAGGTATGTCGACTGAGAGTTCGTTTATCGGGTTTGCGACGATCCTGGTATTGTAGCATTTAGACCCATTGCTAGGTAATGACTCTGTAAACAACGCCCACTGCTAGGTAACACACTCTTAACATGCAACAACTGAACAGTAACAGAGGAACGGTGTTTCCTATGCAGTCTGCACTTAGAAATTATAAGCAGGACAATTAGTGAGAGCAGCTGAGGTGAGATGAGTGAAGTGTAGTTGGTTGATTAGGCCGCGCCATAGCTCAAGCGGTTAGTCGCTGGCTTCCCACCGCGGCGGCCCGGGTTGGATCCCGGGTCTGGTCAAGTGGGATTTGTAGTGGACAAAATGGCGCTGGGGCAGATTTTCTCTGAGTACTTCGACTTTCCCTGCCAATCTTCATTCCACCAATTGCTCCACAATCACCCTCACCTATCATCTGGGGCTGGTACAATAGGCCATAAGTGGCTGCAGTACAAGGGACTTAGTCCCACCCCACTAGCAATGAAAAAAACAATAATTGGTTGATAACTAAGTAAATTAGTTAGAGGACTGCTGCAGTTCAGTTTTTTTGAGTCATAGCTGTTAAAAACTGGAAGATGAGGCATGGGGATAATTCTTGAACCTAGAGTAAGGGGAACGCCGTTACCAGGTGGGACTGAAATTAAATGGGACACATCAGCTGATGGTCTGTGCATATAATATGAATCTACTGGAAATAACATAGATACCATTAAGAAAAATATATCTTGTCACTAGAATGCACGGCAAAATCGTGACAAAAAGATATCTAACAGATTCTTTAAATATGTGGCAGAGTTCAAATACATGGACATTACAATAACAAAACAAACTTTGATTCAGGAAGAAATTAAGGGTAGATTGAATTCAAGTAATGCTTGTTACCATTCAGCCCAGAACTTTGTGTTTTCTTGTCTACTGCGTAGAAACGTAAAAATTAGAGACTGTCTCAGATTTGAGACTTCCCTTTTTGTCACTTCCTAAGACTTGCAGGGTCATGGTGGAGGTATTCGACCCTTCTTAGGAATTCCAGTCTCTCCTAAAGACACTCGCAGGGACACATGGAAAACATAGCTTGCTCTACTGTTACGTCGTCGTGTCTACAGAGGCGTTGCTGAGATGTGTTTACTGCTGTGCTGCCTAGCAACCATGAACCATAGCAACGAGGGGGCTGCGGCTCGGCACGCCACGGAGAAAACATCCCTTTCCTTACTGTTTCGTAATCGCCGTGTTGACAGATTTCTGTGCCTCAACAAATCTTGCACGGCGTAAATACGCCACAGTATTACACGTATAGTTGAGCATCCTGCTGCATTGATTTAGAACTCGCACATTTATTTCCATCTCTGATGCAACCTGAAACTATTCACAATTACATTACAATTTAAAGTTACTTTAAAATCACATTAATTGTTACATGTTTCCCACCTACTTGGCCATCTTCAGGCAACTGTACACTGAAACTGCCACACTGCATTAGATCATAAGTCATTGTATTCCATGCTAGCATATATAGTTAGTTGCTCACACTAAAGTATGTTTGTTTGAGAATAAAGTCCTCTCTCTTCGTTCCACGTTACTTTCCTTTTCCAGCATCCATGTTTGTGCCCCCTTCTTATGTTTGATTCCACTAATTGGGCATATATCTATGTAATCTGTAATTTCGGTAATGGATATTGTGTTGTTGCTATGGTATGTAAGAGAATATACAAGATATGGCATGTACAAAAACTGCAACACTAATAACATGACCTGAAATGAGTGTTAATATTTTTAAACCAGTCCGTATTATTTTTATAACAGTACTATTTACAGGTCTGCAGGTGAAAGCAAGAGAACAAAGAGGTAAAGAACAATAGTTTGTTCTTTGTTAAATATTCCCCTACAAACAGTTAATGAAAAGCTGTAAGGTTTCCTTGGAACCAACATAAATCAGTGTATTTACTACCAAAGAGAAGAGTAGTTTAGCGTTAATTGGGGGGATTACTTTAATTATGGCATGCTTTTCATATGTTGCAATATGGTAGTTGTACCGAACAAGATGCTGTAAGAAGATGAGAGCAGCAGCATATTATTAACACTAGTTCATGATTAACAGCATTAGTGCCATCTGATTTGCTGTTTTTGTTAATAATGTGATTCTTGAAAAACTCTTTTTGTAGTAGCTCTGTAGTCTGTTCATATTTGTGAAGGTCAATCACCGCGATCATGCAGCATAAAGAGAATTGTAATTAACGCATGGCAGACACTATCCCACGTCAACAAACGTCTTGCAACAGGCCACGTAGCACCACGTCAACAAACGTCTTGCAACAGGCCACGTAGCACATTACGTAACAGTATAGGAACTGCCGGGAGCCGTGTTTCGCTGTTGCTACGTGTCAGGCTATAAAAGGAGAACCAACGCGTAATCTGACAGTCAGTCGAGTTGTCGAGTTTAAGGAAGGAGCTTGCAAGGTTGTCCCTCTCCAGCAAGGACCTGAGCTCGGAAAAACACAGCAGGAACTGTTGGGAGTTTCCGCGTAACGACTAGTAGGTAAGTAGAAAACGGTATGTGTGCCGTAGTTATAGTGACCCTTAAAGCATGTAGATTAGTGAGTGTGTTCCAGTCCTTTGTAGTTAGAAGTTATACGTGTCCAGTAAATCTATTTATCAATCCAACCCCCCCCACCCCCCCGACCCTCGTGTCCTCACTAACACATGACAATATCAAAGCCACTAACGCACCGCATACGAAGTGCATCACAATATCTCGTAAAAACCCTGAGTGACTGCACCAGTGGCAATTAGCTGACCTCCGACCTCTCTGACTGCATATTGTCTGATGCTTGTTTTGAATTGTTCATGTCATGTCGTAAACTTATGTACTATGAAACGCAGAAATGCATCAAACCCAGAAATTTCCAGCAACGTTAGTCATTTTTTGATAAAAATTGCTCTATACTGCTGCCATCTAGAGGGAAACGCTCAAAGTAAGTTCTTAAACTTCTTAACCAATGAATTAAGCACCGTTAAGCACTAAGCTAAGGAGACGTATGACGGTGTGGGTGTTTAGATCCACGTATTTTTGACATTGGTACAAGCAAAAAATTTGCAGAAAAATGAAGTGTGTGAGCCGTGGTTGTCGCGTCTTTGTGATCCCATGCACGCTCGATTTACACAACTGTAGTCTGTTGCCACGTCTGTTTTGTACCTCAATAATTCACTCTTGAGGTATGTGTGGTGCTTTGAGGTCGTGGTAATGTTTCTCTTGCGCAGAAAGATTAATACAGACATATTCCACAAACTGATTATTGGCTTTGATGAATCCCTTTCTTCTTCATCTGAATATTTTCAGAACAGTTCCTCTGACCAGTTTCGGAATTATATGGACACATTCATAGCGGAAAAAATAAGCCAAAGTTTGTTAAATGGATATGGGTATGATAATATTTTAATTGTGAAGTGAAGAATTATTCAGTTGGAATGAAGAGGAGTGGGAGTATAATGGTGATTACGTGAATTTCATGCAACAGTATAACAGTATTTCTGATAATAAATTTGTCTCAGTTCAGATTATCGTGCTGTTAATCACTTTGCATGCAGGTACAATTTAAGTTTGCAGTTGGGAGGAAAGTTTTCATTACACTCTAATATCAACTTGATTTTTTTTTGTGTATTTTATATGCAGTTTGTTATCTGGAATCCCTCAAAGATGCCTTGTCCCTTTTAATATATTTACAGTTATCATATAGTGCAGTTGTGTATTTGCTTTCTTTGACATCTTTATTACAGTTTCTGCTGACTTTGTTTGACTATATATATGTGTTACATGATTAACGTAAAGATCATGTAATACAAAGAAAAATCCTGCATATATATCAGTGCTGACCATGTTCCATTTTATATACACAATTAATGTAACATCATACAACATAAAGGTTGCAAAATATGAAGTTGCATTCCACATATCAGTGTGTTTGGTTCTTAGTGAATTAGTGGGATGCATAACTGAATTACTTTTCCACCAGTCATCAGTGTCCAGAGGAATGGATGGCATTACAACATAAAAGGATGTTTGGCAAATATTTTACACTATTTCAATATCAAGTTTCAAGTTCTTAGTAATTTTAATTTTTTAAAGTGACTGTTTACATAAACAGATACTTTCAATCAGTAATATGATTAATGAGTTTGCAATTGTTAGATGATGAATGTGAAATTTTTGGCCTTCCTGCTTGAGTAATATGTAGTTTGCTACCCTGATGATTTAAGAAGCAGGTTTGTACAAAATATTGGTATCTGCCAACAAACCTACGTTTCAGAAGATCATAATCTTCAGTTACATTTGTCTTGTATACTCACATAGGTGTGTCTTTGGGTAGGCATCTTTATGCAGATTCAGTTTAAAAAATTCACAAAGTGGCACTTCTCAGAATTATTCTCCAAGCCAGATTTATTCTTTGTTTCACTAGCATTTGTTAGCAGGAAGAGCTACTTCAGAAAGATGTAATTTTAACTTATGATATGGCCTGTCTTCCAAGATTGGGTTTTCCCTGACCTTCCTATAGTAAGATTCAATCTGAGGCTAAGTTTATTATTTATTGTGTGTTCTAGGTTATCATCGGACTTTACAGAGTTGCCTTCAGGTGGTGGTGCAGAAAAACAAGTATTTATTGAGACCATCAAAATGTCTTTGATAAATCAGACAATTAAAGAAGAACAGTTCATACTGGAAGATGAATCCCATGAGGTTGGTTCATGTTTTAGTTCAGTCTAGCCTTTGTTCATATGAACTTCAGTCAAGTCAAAAATATACTAAGTTTTTTGCATCATAATGAAGTTTTATGGTATGCTTTATTGAGATTTAAATTGTTCCTCTGTACAAATCATTAGCTGTGAAACTGTCCATTGCTTTACACTGTGTCCAAAAAATAATGGTGAGGTTTTAAGAGGCTCTCTCTCCAAATACACAAAGGCACATTAAATACTCTGCCTTTACATTCCACCTCTAAAAGAATTTTACGAGCTTCCACCAGGGACCACCACTTTGTACTGTTACTTTATCCAATTCCGCACATTAGTGTTGCATGATCTTTTGGGGTGTGTGTGGTGGCCACCTGGGAGTCATGATTTGACCCTGTTTGATTTTTTCTTTTGGAGCTGTGTAAAGGATTACATTTACTCGTATATGGACAAAATTCAAGTCATCTGAAGTAAGAATAAGAGAAGCCACAAAGCAGGTCACAAGAGATGTGGTACAGTATGTATGACAAAATGGAATATTGAGTGGACATACTCGTATCTAGGGTCATAGTGCACCTGTGGAAACTTACTAATCGTGTTAAAAGCTACTTGCAGTGCACTTCAAAATATAATATCAATTTCTTGAATATGCTTCTGATTTGTCTGAGTATTGGTTATCAAAATGCTACCATTTTTTTTAGACATTCTGTATGTTATAAAGATTAATTTTCATTGGGTGCATCCTGTTGCGTTTATTATATAAAATTCTTTATTGGGATCCGTAGTAAGACAGTGATGAAACAGTCTAGGTCAATATCACCTTAGCTACATGTTACAACTTTTAAAGCCGTCATCAGGCAAAGTATCCAGTGTACCGTCACATTGAAATGCAGTTTAACAGTGTGTGAGTGCAGTAACCTTGTATTTGCCTGATGATGACTTTAAAAGCTGAAACATGTAGCTAAGGTGATATTGACCTAGACCGTTTTGTTGTTGTGTTACGATGGATCCCAATAAAGAATTTTATAAATATTAGTTGAGGAGCAGTTAACATTTACATAGTTGAAAAATATAGGGCTGAAAATTTAATAATATTTCAGTGTGTAGTGGCAACATGAGGAATTCTAAGGCCCTTGGTGAGATATATTAGTTCAGCTCCTTAGAATGAAAATTACATGTAATGTAACATTAAATAGAATTATAATGGTTTTAAAATGTGTGGCAGAACTTTAGAATCATTTTGTCCATTCAAGTATATGGCTTTTCAGCTCTAAAGCTTGATGAAAGTAAACCATAAAACTAACCGTACTTTTGTAAAATATACAGTCTCCTATGACTAGAAGGTTACATTAGGTTCAGTTACAGAGTAATACGAGTACAGTTAATCTGAACTTTAAGAGTAATAGTAATTCAGAATGTATACCCATTTTCATAGAATGTGATGTTCATGTAATCAGACAGACAAACACTCATATGAGTGTTTCACTCAAAGTCCTTGTCTTAAATGGTAGCAGAGTTTGAGATTACAGAAGTAGCAATTCACATGAAGAACAAGTACATTCCACCGCATGCCTCAGTGTCAGAATGTATGATATCATCAACAAGGACACTTAACGAAAAACCTTACTGATCAATGATACTCTGTATGAGCCACCATCGCTGCTTGCAGAGAATTCTATTTGATAATTTGGTGGAAAGAAATTGCTAAGGACACTAGTGCATGAATGAGAATATACTATTAAAGTGAAACTTTGGAATAGATCTTAAATATGTGAGCTGGATTGCTATGGCCAGGATAGGGTTGCACTGTTGGAATTTGATAGAGGCAGTTATGAGTGTATAGATGTAATAACATGAGGGAATAGCTTAGTAAATGCTAATAGTTCAAGGAAGACCCTGAACCAGGAAGCAAATTAGCATATTTGATTTTTTTATGCCTCAAAGTAGTAGTGTATGAACATAGTTGCTCCATCATTTCAAACAGAAAGTTGCTGTGTATAGAGTTAGTTAACAGAATCATGCTGCTTGGCATAGCATACTGGTAATTCACTGTGTGACTGTGCGGGAGTTATTAATGTATTGGGCAGTTTGCCTAGTTAGGCAGAACTTCATCACTGATCACTGTACAGAGGCGACATAGAATAGTCGTATTTCATGAGAACTGGTAAAATTGGTTTTTTATCTCAAGGTTGCCTTGCAGCATGAAACAAGTTTTGCAATACATTCTGAAGGGCTGAAGCAAATATTTCCCCTCACACTTACAAAACATGATAACACTACTAATTTGTCTCACCATGTACTTTGCTGTTAGCTTTGTATCTGACTTGAATATTTACTTTTTATTTATTGTCACGTGTAGGGGGGTACACATGACGAAATGATGGGTTCTGGTTCAGCTGATTGGATTTATTAACAGATTGGTTACATGCACTCTTTAGTTACACTCATCTACAGCACTGTCACTGATTTACACACTCTCCAGTTCACCATTGCACACTCACTAGGATTCTCTGTCTTCCACTAGTCATCTCTGAGCAACAGATCTCCACACAGAAACTCACTTCAAATCACTTCAAATATTTCACATCACATGTTCAGTTCTTCTTGCGACTGACTCACACTCACTCCGAGAACTGACTAACAGTGACAAACTGCTTTGTCTGACTGACTGACTGACTTCTGTTCTGCCGAATACTGGTGAATACTCCAAATGCTGACTAACACTGTCTTTGGCGGTTGCTACATTTCAACTGACTCCTTAGGCATTCCAGTCTCTCTTATAAACCCTCATTTGGACAGGCGGAAAACACAGTTTGCTTCACTGTTGCGTGATGCTGTGTTTACAGAGGTGTTGCATGGCAATGCTGCCGAGAGTTGTTTATTGCTGCATAGCAACCAGCGTGCTTTGGCTCGGCTCAGCACGGCATGGCACAGAGAAACACCTCTTTCCTTGCTGTTGCATAACTTGGCAACCAACTATTTATGAAGAGTCTGTCTTTGTGGTAACTCGTTCAACCTCCTGTTGCCCAACAGTGGTTTGACATGTCACAATGTTGTCCCAGGATCATGTGAAGGAGCTGGATGGAATGCAGTATATAAAGCAGGAACCCTTTAGCTCACTGGATGAGAATGATAATGAGCCATCCAACATCTCAGGACTTGAAAGAAAGCAGTCGCTGGTCATGGAGCAGGCATGTGACATTGAAATGAAATCTGAACCACTTCTAGAAGAGTCCAAGCCTGTAATAAAGGAGCAAGTTGCAATTGCCCCGTTTACACCACAGGAGGGTGTGGCTTTGCCAGCAGTAAGTTGCAGTGTACTACTTAATATTTACAGAACTATTTCTCTAATGTCATGACATTCCTATCTTTAACTTCAGTAATATAATTTGCCATTTTTCAGCATGCATAATTCTGTGATGGTGCTATCCCTTTCAGAAGGAATCATAAAATGAAACCGGTTTTAGCATTATGTAAAGAGGTGTAATATGTGGTGCCATAATTATTAAAGAATATTTGACAGTGTTTATATAAAACAAGAAAATAATAGCTTATATGGTATTGGTTTGGAATGCCTCAGATGAAGAGGTGTGAGGAATTTAGGCAGCAGTATGTAGCAGAATGGGGCTGTGTCAGGTTCTCCAGTCTGTTCACCCATAATGGGTGAAATATTTACTTAAAATGAAAATGTTATTGTGTTGAGAAAAAGAAAGGCGTGTCACATTTCTGAATAGGGAAGACCCTTCTACCGTGGGTAGGATTTTTTTTTTAACTATAAGACTTTGTTCCGGACACCTCCAGGTAAATAAACAGACAGAGTCCCAACTATGCCCTATCTTACTGTTTTTTTTACCTGACTTCTAGAAATGTGAAAATTCAGTTTTTAAAGAAGTTGTCATGTGGCCTGAAGTACTTTGACCTCTGGCCATCATGCAATGTACCTAGGGTCATTCAATACATGATGCAAAAAATGGTGAAAAAAACTTTTTATTGGTGCAAATGAGACTATCTAAAATACTTCAAACATTTTATTTACATCCTTTTAAATTCACAAAGAAACACATTGTAATTTTAAAAAATTAATCATACCCATCTTGGATGATTCTCTAAGGCTCTGTCAGATCTTAACAGACATGAAGTCCAAAAAATGAAATGCGAAACCTCATGCCTTTTTTTGCTGTTAATTGGTCCTGAGAGAAATGCTGCAATATCTACAATTTCTGTTTCACGTGCATCATCTTTTTGTGGTAAAAATAAGCACAAAACTGTTCATAACCCTCCCTTACAGTTACAGTGACATGTATATAGTGTTTCTCAATTTTTTTCTTGGCAGAAGCTACTAAAATCTACTTTCCTTGTTTTTCTTCTTGTTAACAGTCTGCCAGTTCAATAAAATTTGTGTAGCTTTTATGACCAGAAATATTGAAGCATCACATAATTCATTTTCAGAGCTCCATTCAACAGGTTGTTTCCTCTTTACCTTCATATTTTCTGTTTCTTTGCATAAAGAATCACCTTTCCCTTCTTAGGTTTCAGTATTTTTTTGACTGCCATGCCTCAACTTCATCTCAGGGACGCCATTTTCCTCGTTTCTGTCATTTATCATTTACTGCTTTTGGTTGTGCTTTAGAAACTACTTTAATCTTTTGGAGAGATCTTGGAGATGACAGAGCTGGAGTTGATACTTATGGTCCTGCATTATTCTCTGATTCCTGAAAAGCTGGTTGAAGCCTGTCTGATACATATGGACTTAAAAGTTGTCTGTTTTGAATATATCAGAATTTACAGGCCACAAACCAGTAACACAAAATCCAGGCTAGATGTTAGATGGGTTGAAAGCTCTTGGGTATGCCAGGCCAGTTAAGTGAGCAAAATTATAAATAGAAATGTTTCACTGGGTTCCATAACATAAAATTTGTGCTTGCCACATTATGAAACTTCTTACATGGACCGAAGACACATCTATGCAGTGGCTGCTGCTTATGGCTGGTATGAGGAGGAAATGTCAGCGTTATAACAGCATTCTCTTGACATTTTGTGATTGCTGGTACTGTGACATGGCTCTCATGATTGTCTAAGAGTAGGAGTATTTGATCATCTTTTGTTGGTTTCACATGATAAATGAAATGATCCAGAAATTCAAGAAATTTGTCTCCATCTGACCAGCCACCGGAATGAGAAGTTCCAAGTGTACCAAGTGATTCACTGGTCAATATATGGATCTTAATGTAAGCATGTGAGAATATTAACAGTAGAGGGACTGAATTGTGCAGGGTATTAATGTGTCAAATGGTGGTGACAGTGACTCCTCTCTCTCCAGACGAAACACTGCCCAATTGTGTAATTCCTTTGATAGCAGCAACTTTAGCAGTATTGTGAACTGTAAGGAAGCCCACTTTCATCAATATTATAAATGAGTTCAGGACCAGGCTTATTATTTCTACAGTCTCACTATATTTTCTAAGAAGAGCTTTAACAACAGGTCTGTTAACAACAGTAGACCTAGCCACGCTAGTGGCTTGACACTTTCTCAGAGAAATAACACTGTTTTTTGTTTCATAAAATCAGTGACCTGTTCACCTGCATGGCCATTCACATCCCACATGAGTTAGGGTACTTTTTTGTTTGTTCCTTTGAAAACTGAGAAGCTAATTTCATTCTTTCCTTGTTAATCTGTAATGTGGTAACATAATCTATCAACCTGCCTCCCTCATCTGTTTAGAATACAGTTCATATTGCACCTTTATTGCTATAGAAGCACTGTTCATTACCAGGTTTTATATGATCGTGAAGGTGTCTCTGAAGGGTTGTGCATGTAACACTGAACTGTTCTGCTTTTACTCAAATAGACAGTCCTTTATGAACAGCTTCAAACAGGCAAAGCAAGATTTGGTATGGATGTTGGAGGTCGCTTGCGTTCATAGGCATCTAAAAACATAGGACTTCTGCTCAATATTTTATTCCTTTTACCATTGCATGAGGTTTTACTAATAAAACATGTGAAGCTTTTCAGTAGCTGTGGACATTTGTTCATTAATTGCAAGCAGAAAAAAAGCTGCACTTACTACAGCAGTGGCTTAAATAATCCACCTAGGTACAAGGGCATGACATTTTAATTTGAGGTTGGATTTAACATTTATTTGTATGGATTAACAGTCTTAGTCTTTATCATGATAACTTCCTTAAATTGTAAAGAAAATAGATTATGTGTGAGTTTTTAATAATTTCCCTCACCTCTTCATTCAAAGTTTGGAATGCTTGGCCAGTATAAGTAGAATAGATGTTTTGAAAGATAATTATTGCAACTACAGTGGACTGATGATGCCTGCCACTGTTTGATATGACAATTATACTAATCTCTCAGTTCTAGAATAGAAATTTCCCTCTTGCAATTCATAGAGATATAATGAGTGGCCTGAGGTACATGGTTGCCTTAGGTACAAAGGTCTCCCCTATAAGAAAAATACACACATTAATTGGACAAATGATTACAGTATTCAAGGAATCTTGTAAAAATTTCTTGAATACATGCAATGTGATACACAGTTCACATAGCATTTCATACTTATTCTTGTAAAGTAAGTACTCATGTTCTTTTTCTCGGTAGAAATTAATGACAAAAACATAGGTACATTGTAGAAGTGAAGCAAGTGTAACTAATTTAATAGGTGTAAGTAAGAGTTTTGCCTTTACATGTTTTAGCCATTATCGGGCACTTGGTTAAGTTACTTTGCAAATCCCTAGGCTGGTCTTACATTGGGTAGCCTTCTAGGTTGTTTGTCTTGTCTGAACATCCAGGTGCCCTCTTCTGTGTATTAACCCTGTAGGAACAGCTGTATCTTCCAGCCCGTAAAATATCATTGAGTTATTCGCTTGTTTTCCCTCAGGCATGGACTCTCCATATTTATATCTCCTGGAGAGAGGGTGTACCATCATTTAAGCCCCTGGGTTCCACATTGAGCCATGGGTTATGGAAAGCATTACTCATGACCATGTTGGGAGAGCCCTGGTGTAAAGTGACTTTGATCTGTAAGTTCTCTGCATGCTGTGTTCATGGTCAGTGGGGTTTAATATCTGATATTGATTTCAGTAGTGCCGTGGAAAGGCTGAGTGGGTTTTGTCTAGTCATTAATTCCGATAATGAAATCATGAATTTTGTGTTTGAATTCAATTTGTTATAATCTTTCAAAAGAGGAAAGGTTTTTATGAGTGTAGCTTGAATTAAAAGATGGGCTATTGATGAAGCTCTAATAATAATTCTAATAGAAATTAATTTTTATTAAAGTTTAGTGAAAGTTATGTGTAAGTTCAATAAATGCTGATGATCATTCTGTTTAAGAATTTTCAGCAATATTGAAATAATTATACCATACAAGGAATAAGTAAAGGGAAAGTGCATGGCCATAATTGTTATATTTAGAAAACTCTAAGCGTGTTTAACTGGGTTGATAAGGATAAGCTTACTATAGGAATAGAGATGCAAGATAACAGCAGATATTCTGTACACTTTGCAAACAAAGTAAGGAGTTTAAAATTCTTATCTATTTTTTTAACCACAACTCATTTTGTGAGTAATATTCATTGATACATCATCCAAATCAATTAACTTTTGAGTCTTCACTTGGCTATATAATTTTTGTTTCAGTTTCAGGTAAAAACTGAAACTTGTGATCACATCTCCGAAGATGATACAAAGCACAGTTCAACTTTAGCAAAGCCACAATGTGGGGAAGAAACTGAAGAAAGATATATTCAGAATGAAATGTAAATATTAGTATATTATCTTATGTTTTTAATATATAATATAATAATAATAATAGTTGGGACATTTTTAAAATGTCACTTAATTGTATGTTAATTTGAAATAATCTTTAGTCATTTTTCACAAGCTTATATAGATCCATCAGAGGTAAGTAGAATATAATATTAGGTTCAGGTGTTTATACACTTATACACAATCAGCTTCTAATTATATGGGCTAATGAAGGGGATAAGATGAAAGTATAATTGAAAACTGCAAATAATCCAAGATATTTTGTATTCTTTCAACATGTCAAAAATTACTAAACCACTTCTTACTTATTGCTGTTTTGATAACTTAGTGTGTTAACATTTGTTTCTGTGAGTTGTTAAATCTCATGATATTTCAAATTTCCTCCTCCCCCAACTGACAACTGTAGTCTAACAAAGTGTCTAAACAGTATAGTGCCACGTGATGATTAACACAGTCGCTCTGTCCATGTTCTTCACTCTCTTGCTCCCTATTCTCTTTTTTGTCCCTTTATTCCATGAGAACACTGATATCTGCTTCAGAGATGTCCTTGAAACCATGTTCACACGTCATTTTGCATCCATTTTACAAAGTCTTCTCTAAGTATTTTCAGATCCTTTGAAAACATTTCACCATGTCAGTAATTTCAGATTTGTTTACTTCTTTATTAGCAAAGCCTTGAAGATCATCTTCCTCTAGATCTGGAAGAAGTTTCCTCCATGATAAAACTGGCATTACTGGTTTTGCTGAAGTTCACATCTGAGACACTCTCAGTATTGTATCAGAATGTAATAACTACAGTTCATCCAGTGTTTGAGAGGTGTAGTGAATGGCTTAAGGAGGGATGATAGGTTGGATAGAACAGAAGCATGTACCGCATAAAATAAGAATTGTACGACCAATTTTCAGCTCATGCTGTTTTTGAAAGAGACTAACAAATCAGAAAGCACATAATTATTATTTATTGTCAACCCTTTCTGGTCAAACCTCTATATATAGTCGACATCATGACTGCTTCCATGGACAAATGTCTATATACTATCGACAAAGTTTGTTTCATGTTTCTGCGGTCATATTTCGATCATATGTCACTACTTGGCATTGTAGACTATACCAACGCATGCATGAATGTTTTGTCTGCTTCCTTCTGCCATCTGGAAGTTATAATTTAAATATTAACTGTTACATATTGTAACGTGTTTCGTTACTGAATACGCCGTAGAGATCGTTAATTGGTTTATTGAACAATCTACAAATATCGGCTACAATTAATTATCACAATGTTACGGGTTTCCACACTTTACAAACCCTACAACAAAATCTTTTAACACTATCTTCCAGAGTCTTCACGTAGTAATAGCGTGGGAGCTATACAAGTCTCGCTGAATTACACACTCCAAATATAACTGGACTACAGCACTCACTAAGTCTCGAAAGCACACAATAAGTCTTCCGCTCACTGACTTCTTAGTTATCGCACACTCACAGGCTGCTACCTTGAGAACTGTTGATAACACATTCGCTCGACTACTACTGAACTCGGCGACTGCTACGGTACAACTGGCTCGTAGCTGCTGTGCAGTTCCCTTATATAGCCTCAGTGGTGCCTGTTGCGTGCCACATCACAGGAGTTGTTGACTGCTGCCTAGCAACCGCGATATCCCTTGGTGACGTCACTGCTGTTGACTCGCGTTCCATAGCTAGCAGGTTGCGGGGACTCGGCTAACTTCGGCTCCGCTTGGCACGTCACCGCGGGGAGAGTGGCGGGGTGATGACTCGTCTATTACGCGAGCGCTACGTTACCGCCACGTGCCGCTGGGGAGGTAGGGGTCCTCCGTTGCGCAACATGTCACACTATATTGTGCCATGGTTTTAGTGAAAGGAGGTGGTAGGTAGAAGTGATGGTTTACTTTCACTTTCAGACACCAAAGGCCAAATTTCAGCTTATGTATAGTAAATGCAGCCCGTCTGCATCTTTTCCTCCCAACTGATGCTTGCCACAGGGACATCTGGAAACAGATTTAACTTTGGCATCCTTTCCTCCCATTTCCATTATTACCATTAGACGATTTGTCCTTTTTCCTCCCAAACTCCATACTGGCAGTCAAGCTCAGAAGACAAAACCTAATGTGCACATGTCCGTGTTTGTAAAAATGTATGATTATACAAAACAGATGAAAAATTAATGCATTGACACACAAATGACACAGAAATTAGATAATCGATGGCTGAATAATTGGGAGTTTGCTCTGTGCATGCATGCATGTGCATAGTCTTGAAATTAAAATGTAAAAATAATAACTTAACCTTTATTGACTTATTGGACTGTTTGTACAGTGAGGGGTATTCCAAAGTGTGGCTTACTTGGAATGCTACTTGAAGCCTCACACTTTAACGTTATGGCAGGAGAGAGAAAATTTAATTTGACAGTTTTAACAGCAGTCTGTAAACAGTTGGTTCCATACTTCCCTCTGTGTTTAAAAATTGTGTAGTACAATTGATAAATATTTTTAATAACTTGCTGAGTAACATTATTACATATGCCACTCAGTTTGGGGTTAAACAAATGCTGCCCTATTAATCATTATCATAAATATGTGCCCATTTTCAGTGTATTTTTCATGACATAGTCAATTTGTATGGTTATTGTCACCCATCATAAAGTTATGTTGTGAGGTTTTCACAGTGGTGATTGTTCAGATTGTGGTCTTGTGGGTTGTGACACCATGTATTATTATTATTAGTGGGGTGAGACTGAGTCCACTTGGTACTGCAGCCACTGCTGGCCCATTGTACCACCCCCAGATGATAGATGATGGTGATTGTGGAGGATTTGGTGGAATGAAGATTGGCAGGGGAAACTGAAGTACTCAGAGAAAACCTGGCCCAGCTCTGCTTTGTCCACCACAAATCCCACATGGCCAGGCCTGGGCTGAAACCAAACCCGCCACAATGGGAAGCCAGCGACTAACCACCTGAGCTGTTGTGCAGTTGTGACACCATATAAGTCCTTTCAGTTCATACTGACATTACAGAAGTTCATACTGTTTATCATGGGTTAAAGTGTGCCGGTTGAGGAATTGGTTCCATTTCCCTCTTGTGACAAAAGAAGAGATTGTGGCCTCACAGGACACTGTTTTCCTGTTACAATTCCTAATGGCCTAGACTTGGTTCCATCTCCTTGTCCCTTCCTGTAAGTTTGAGTGGCTGTCTTCACTGCAGCCTGGCTATGTAACCCAATCAGTTCCTCACCCTACACACTTCAACCCTGAAGATGGAGGCAGCATGTTCATCCGAAAAGTTGGTATTCACCCAGAAGGCTGTTTGGTGTCACAACCATGAAGACTACAATAGAAATCATAAAAGTGTCAAAATCGACAGTCTTATGCAAAATATATTGACAAAATTGTGAAATTAATTTAATGAAGTCAGATTTCTTCTTAAAATACAGAACTTTTGCAGCCAAATCACACTTAGTTGGGAATAAACCATTTCATAATATATCTGAGATGTATACAATGACCTAATTACAACAGATGAACATTTTATGACCTGGACAACATTAAGTATTTAATTTCAGTGAGACTATGTTGCTGGTTGTTCAGTTATGGATATGTATGGTACAGTATACTCCAAATTAGCCACTGTAATGGAGAGGACATGGTTAATCCAAATTTTCAGGTGTGATCAGAAGGTCAGAGTGATTATTGGATGTAGAAATTTGTTCAGTTATCTCAAAAACCATCACTTACACAAAACATATATGGAACATAAAGTATGTGTTTCGTTTTTTTTTTTCTCAAATTTTCTTTGAAATATTTTGATTCTGATAAGTATTTGTGCTCGAGGTACACACGGTTGCATATAAATGTCCCTGTGAGATGGTTGTAAAATTTTTATATTTAAATAGGTTGTCAGTTATTTGTAAAATTCTCAGATGTTAAATTTAAAAAAAAAAAAAAAAAAAAAAACATCTAGCAGCTCTCAGGTTTGTTCATACAGGCAAATGGCTGGACTGAATGAACTTGTTAGGCACACTGCACGGTTGTAAATGTTCCATAAGGCAAACAGATAAACTACAAACCAGATAAATGAAGAAAGTCGTCTTCTGGGTTTTGGCGCCGTGTATTATTCGTTTTGGCCGACGTTTCTGAGGAACGTATCGTCTCCATCTTCAGAGCAGGTGAATGGCTTGTGAATGCAGAGAGCAGTAGCGTAATGATTAGGAAGTGAAAGGCGCTGCTTTATATAGGAAGTAGGAAGTTTTACTTCATAGTCATCGCTGTGAAAACCTCAAAACTTACATACAAACCAGATACTTTTTGCTTAAATAATCTTCAGTTTACTATAAAATATAATAAAAAGTATGAGATTTATCTCAGCATTAAAACGTATTACAATTATATGTCGTTTATAGCAAAACACATGAAGTGCTAATCCTCAGAAGTTATTTTCTTCGTAACATTGTAACTGTCTCGCCAACTTCAGTTCACCTCTTGGCCTCCAGGATTTTTCCTGCGTGCTGCCTCTGGTGATTCTTATGGTCTCAGGTAGAGTCTGTGCAAAAGGTACCTTGACTAGCTAGTAGGCATGCATTCTTACATGTGTAGGATTTCTGGTTACCGAAGCGACCAAGACAGGAAGAAATTAGAGTTTCATGTGTTACATTCCTAATAAACTCTGTGCCAATTTAATGTCAGTCTCGTATGTTTTGAAAGAAGAAGGTTTATCAATTTTGTTATCATCACAAAGGATACTTCCACAGTAATAACCTCACAAACCTAACTCTGTCCCTTCATTCTGTCAAATTTATATTTACAAGTCTCCAAAATTACTCAAACTCTGAAAAAAAAACTATGTGGGTTTTAGTCTGCAAGTTTTCTAGCCTGGAACTCAAACGCTGAAAAATATTGAAAAATAATCATGCTCACACCCCACAAGCACCTCCACTTCCCAAGCCATATCTTCCCAGGAGGAAGGTTTATCTCGCCATCTTTGTCCCCAAACCCTTCTAGAAAGCTCTTACTAATTTTTATGTTGGTTCTGCAGCCCCAAGTTTGAGGCTAGGGGCTCAAATTTGGCTCCTCCCTTCCCAGTGACCAAGTCTGACCACCAGATAGCCGTTTCTGTCTCAGAGGTGTCATGCTCATTTGGAATTTATGATCAATCATGAGAGTGGACCTTTTTTGGCAATTTTTACTTGCCAGGAGATACAGTTTTCCTCAGATATTCATTACACATTATAAAATTTACCACTTTCTTAAAGCAAGTTCTTTTGAAGTCACACACTGTTGGGCTCAGTGTCTTTTGTTAACTTCTAAAATTTTAGGTGCTAGCAGTTCAGTTCCTGACTTGAAAAATCCACCCTGTATGGCAATTGTTACATGTTTGTGGCAAGGCTAAGCTATAGACCTCTCAGCCTTTGCTATATATTGTTTCTTTTGCATGGTACAAGTTATGTCCCTTTCATAGAACAACATTAAATATTTGGCCTGGATCGAAGAAGGCCCCCTAAAACTAAAACAGCAACAACAACAACAATGACAACAACAATGAATAAAAGAAAATTGAATCTAAGTTAATGAAGCAACATTAATATTTGAATGGCTGCAGAGGTTACCCAAGCCTGTCTACTTTAAAGTCAGTAGGAACCATACTGTTTCTCTCATAAGCAGTAGTAATTGCTTCCAGATGAGGATTCTACAATTACAACATACTGTTTCTTCCATGCAGCAAATTATGGAACATTAAATAAAATGTCACTGAATCCAGGCATCCTTTAGGCTTCTTCTTTCTGAGTCAATGAAGCAGGGTCCTCCTTGAGAAGCTGATCTGTAATCAAGTGAACAAGAAATTTGTCACCTCATGGGACCTTGTTTGCAGGACCTTACCACTGGTTCTTATCTTAAGCCAGGTTGATCCAGTCCTTATCCTCATACACAGTTTCTTTTAGATCCATTCTAATATTATCCTCTCATCCATGCCTAGATCTTGCAAATGTCCCCTGGAGGTTTCTTTCCAAAAATATATATGGATTTCTTATTTCTCCAGTATACGTTACATGTCCGTCACATCTCGTCCTCCATGCTTTGATCATCCTAGTTATAGTGTATTTGTCAGAGTACAAATTATGATGCTGCTACGCTTACTGGTGTGCAATAATATCTTTGTCCTTACCGGTTATTTATACTTCTTTTGTTTCAAACCACTGTAATTGAAATTTTCAGTGTCTTGGATTATTTGCAGTATTTAGATATACCGAAATACAGTGCTGTATTACGAGTATTACAACAATTACGAGAAGGTATCACAGATTTTTCTGGAGAAGACTTACATTACACCGTAGTTCATGACTGTTGATTCATATACTCCGTATGATCCAGATTGACTCCTCAGAAGATAGTGCTCTTGTAGTCATTTCTGTGAGAACCTCAAATCCAAATTTCACAGATATATAGGATATATTTTATGCGTATATATTGTGATGGATTTTTCATTGCTTTATTGTTGGGTTATTTATCAGTGCAAATGATGATTGATTGAAGAAAGAATTCATGGCCTTCTGAGCACCTGCTGGGTTTAATTTGCCTGTCCCTCTGTCCATCTATCTGTTGTAATGCCACTACTAGAAAGCCACTAAATGGATTTGCATGAAATCTGGTATTGGGGAGTTTTGCTAAAGTTTATTGAGAGTTCCAATGTTTGTTAAACGGAAATAAAGGACATTTTACATGAAGTCCTGCATATCTGAAGCATTGGAATTAAAAATGTTTTCGGGCAAAATTTTATAGCGTATAGAAACATGTTTTATGCTACACAGTCTGGTATGTTATGAGGTACAGATCTTTTAGTATGGTACCTCATGACAGTAAATGAAGTTGATGTGGAAGCAATATTAATATATTCTATAGAGCACAGTGCTTGAAAAGCTAATAATTGCTCAGCTAATTAAAAAATTCACATCCTTCTGTGGCACCTGAATGTTTACTGCTGTGTTCACAAGAGACTTCTTGAGCCAAGATGAATTCTTCCACATCCTCACATTCTATATGGAAGTAATACTGAAATCAGCAATGAGATCAAATTTGATATGGTGAACTGAAGATAAAGCCCTTCTGTTTGTTTATCCTGTCATAATATGTGGTAGAAACTGATTTCTTTTAATTTTTACAACACATTTATGTATGTTGCAATTATTTTTCAACAGTTTTCAGGATGATGTCACCAAGAACTCTCATGGACTTTACCCAGAAGAATTGCAGAGGATAGACAATGCACATGAAGAGAGTGCTTCTACAAAAGGCGCTGAAATTAAGGTTCCAGAAGTTACTGAAAGCAATTTGAGAGGTGGAAAACATCAAAAGAAACAGAAGAAAAAGAATTTGAGAGGTGAAGAGCACAAGTCTGCATCTTGTCAGTTTCAAGAAATTCTATTTTGTGATTTATGTGGGGAGAATTTTACACAAAAAAGGTATCTAGCCAGACACATAAGTAGCCACCTAAACAAAGAAAGATCTGTTGGTATTGTATCTTGTGATTTATGTGGGAAGAGTTTTTCACAAAGAAGCCATCTAGTCGGACACATGAGAAGCCACAAAAGCAAAGGACTATATGTCTGTAATGAATGTGGAGTAAGATGCTCAAGACCCGATACACTGAAGAGACATAAGACTCTACATATTCCTGCAGAAAAAGTACCGATGTCAGAATGTATACCCAGGCCCTTTATGTGTGATGTGTGTAATAAGGGATTCAGAAATAGACATGATCTCCAAAGGCATTCTGTTATTCACGTAAATCCAAAAGCATATTTATGTGACCAGTGTGGAAAGACTTTTACTCAGTTGGGTGACATGAAAAGACACGCAACTGTGCACACTGGTCGAGAATTGCAAAAATGTGAGACATGTGGGAAGTCTTTTCAGAAGCGCACAAGTCTTCTGAGGCATCAGGTACATCATAACAAGGATAAGATGCTTCATTGTAATTTCTGTGGGAGAAGCTTTACTCGTAAAGATTGTCTTAATTCTCACTTATTTCAGCATTTGCCACAGAAACCATTTGTTTGCAAATACTGTGGGAAGGATTATTCTCATGCTGCAATCCTTAAGGCTCACATATATAAGCACCTTGGCCAGAAACCATTTAGTTGTCCAGACTGTGAGAAATGTTTCACTTCAGCTTCAGCTCTCAGACGACATTCACTCAGAATTCACACCTTTCAGCAATCTTCTGAGGATATCAAACTTCAACAGATGTAGAGGTTATTTATTGATACAAATGGAATGAGATTTGTAATTTCATTATATGATCGAGATTAATTGCATAATTTACTTTTCTATGATATAGGTTATTTATTGATGTAAATGGAATGAGATTTGTAATTTCATCATATGATTGAAATAAATTTCAGAATTTACTTGTATGTGATATGCAGCTTTCTTTGTTTGACTTTCAACTTCATCTCAAACAAATTTGAAAGGGGGGGGGGAGATGCAGAGGAAACAAAGCCTGTTCCTCTCCACTTCCTTTCCACCTTTGATTTACATTTACATTTATTTTTAGTTCATGGATCCAATCATCCCCCCATAGGGCTGGATATATTTTTTTTTAATTGCTAGTGGGATGGGACTTTAAGTTTCTTGTACTGCGGCCACTTCTGGCCTATTGTACCAGCCCCAGAAGATAGGTGAGGGTGATTGTGGAGCAATTGGTGGAATGAAGATTGGCAGGGGAAACCGAAGTACTCGGAGAAAACCTGCCCCAGCGCCACTTTGTCCACCACAAATCCCACTTGACCAGACCTGGGGTCGAACCCGGGCTGCTGTGGTGGGATGCCAGCGACTAACCGTGTGAGCTATGGCGCGGCCAGGGGATGGATATAAAACATGTCACATATTACAAATTCATGATGACCACATCATTTGTCCTTTGTCCAATAAATGTATAATCAGGCCTCTCACAGATAGCTCAAGTTGTCAGGACAACAGACATGGGTCATGGAAAAACGATTGTCAAATTCACGCCTTGCCATTCCACACACACACACACACACACACACACACAAACGCACGCGCACACACTGGCAAGCCGTATCATTAGAACAATTACATTATAAAATATTAAAATTCATAACAAAAACAGACATCATACATACTACCACACTTACAACAAGCAAGTCTCGACAATATATAATTCACGCGCACAGACTATTTATTAACTCTTTAACTTTTGAGCCCCTTCATGCTCAACAAATTCATAAATAAAGTAAAATACGTCACTTTGCAAATATTTTTGTAAAACTAAACTATATTGCTTTTTATCATTTTTTAAAACTGTGATATTTGACAGCAGAGTGTTAAATAGCTTGATGCCTGACTAATACACCCCTCTCTGATAGGATGATAAATGTCTTGAATGTATGTGAAGGTGGTCATTCCTTCTGGTACCAATCATATACAGAGTTATTGGTTTGAAACTTATCCAAATTAACAAAAAATGTCATCAATGAAAGCAAAATATACACATGGGATTGGTAGTATGTCAAGCTTTTAAAATAGATCTCTACATGTATGAGTTGGGCCCACTCCAATCATTATTCTTATTATTTTCTTTTGTATAACAAAGACCTTATAACTGTCTGATGTATTTCCCAAATATATTGTAACGTGTTTCGTGCCGTTCGGATTGTTAATTGGTTTATTTAACAACCTACAAGTATCAGCTACAATTGATTATAACACTTTTGCGGGGTTTCACACTTTATAACCCTATCTGCAATAATCTGTTCACACTGTTCTCAGTAGTTTACACATATTCACAGTACAGGAGCTGTATATTTAACTGTATTACACACTCCCAATTACACAATTACACATGCATCCGGTTCTTCTTTTAGCGACTGCTGCTAGATTCCAACTCTGTCACTCCTGATCACACACTGACTCTCGCTTGCTGCTAAGCCGGCTTTTATTCTGTTCGCTCTTGCCAGTTGCCCGTGTCAACAGCGGTGTTGTGTGCAAGGTCACAGTAGGAAGCTGTGCCATGTCACAGTGCGGGGGGGGCAGAGCGCCGACTCACCCGCCACACCACTGCGGCCAGAGCCTCCACGCCACCACTGGGAAGGGAAGGGGCGTCCTCCAATGCACAACACGTCACAATATTATTCCACATTTCACCAATGAATGATAATATGCATAATATACAGTTTTAAGACTATTTATGTTTAATATATAGGACAATTTTCTCATTAGAAAACAAACTGTGCTCAACTTGTGAAGCAAAAAATCGATATGTCCCTTACAAGTCGGATGATTGTCCAGCTGCAAAACGAGAAATTTTATCATTTCTACTTCTTTCAGCTTTTTGTTAAAAAACAATGTATATAGAGGGTAGCTCGTAGCTGCTTTTGGGGTGAATTTTATAATTTTTGTTTTATCCAGATTTAACACTAATTGATTATTTTGAAACCACATAAACATGTGATTGAAAACAACATCCAATATTATTTTTAAATTATAGTAGTCTTTAGCTGTGCAAAGAATAATTGTGTCATCTGCAAACATAATAACTTCTGAAATTTTACTTATTTCAAGGGGGAAATCCTTTATGTAAATATTAAAGAGTAAGGGTCCCAGCACTGATCCCTGAGGCACACCACATCCAACAATTTCCCAGTTTAAATAATATTTATTATTTATATAATTTAATTCCACTCTGTGCCTCCTCTATTGGAGGTAAGATTTAAACCATTGCAATAATACACCCAGCACTCCATAGTACTGCGGTTTCATTAATAGAAGATCATGATTAAAGCAGTCAAAGGCCTTGGCTATGTCACAAAATATACCAGTTACATATACCATATACCAGTTACCTTAATAATTGCATATTTTAATCTTACTAGATATAGACCCATGGTTATGACTATGCTACTTATGATTGTCACACTGGGAAAAGTGATACAAGTGAAAACAGTAAGTAGATGGTGTAATGAGACTGAGTACACTATGCAACATGTGTATAAATGACGCCCCCCCCCCCAAGTATGTGGTGTTTTTCTAGCCCTTTTTGCCGAAGACGCTTGTTTGTATGCGACGTACCTCAAGAAGTGATTTGTTGTCAGAAGACTGAGAACCATATTTGTATTTAGCGGTATTTAGATGTTTCCTGTTCTGCGCCCCGTCACTGTCCGTGGCTGCATTTATGGTGAACGCTGCTGATTCTTTTGTTGTGTAGTTATTTATTCGTTGGTGTTAACTGTTGGTGATGTTTGACCGTGGATTGGCTGATAGTAAATTTCCAAACCTATGTTTGAGGTAAATTCTAATATACGGAGGCCCTGACGAAACAATAGAGTTTGAAACATGTCATTGAATTTCGGAAGTATTTGTCGGCTATGCATGACGCAGACTAATACTATGTTGCCTTTGTTCAGTGAAGACTGTGTTCTTCAAAACCGAATAATGGCTGTAGTGTCAGTTATAAAGGTAAGTGCATTGTGATTACTTATAGTAAGTATCATTTTGCGTATGGTTTGTGCAGTGGGCTATGAATTTGGTTTGAGTAATATGATATTTAACGTCGCCCTTTTAGAGCAGAGGTTATGCAGTATCATGTGAGGTGGGAAGTTGATTGTTAAATAGTTGAGAAGGTAAGATTTTTGGAGCAAAGTGTAACGGTTAATGTTGAAGTATTGGCCCGAGATTCGCCGGTAGGGAGGGAAGACAGTCACACGAAACCACTTGATTGCCGATTATTCAGTTGAGATGAAACCACATTCTTTTCAGATAGAAGTCTGAAAACCGTTACCACTGCTGTAGTTTACTAATATTTATGAATAGTGTACAGACTTTGTACGAGTGTAGGGACAGAACTAGTGATAAAAACTGTAAGTGATTTTTATATGTTCATTTTATGAAACATAGGCAATATCTGACGTTCTATACATTAGAAAGTTTCCACCCCGATACTACTGAGCAGATTTTGAAGGAATTTGGTGTCAGATATGTGTATTCTAACAGTTATTGGGTAAATTTAATTTTGGTTTAATTATGCCACATAATTTCTACTGTACTAAGTAACTCAGCAGTCAAGTATAGTTAGTATGGCAGCTGGCCTCTGAGCTGGATAACCAAGAAATCAAGATCGCTTCCTAGCAAAGGGAAGAGATTTTTATTTTCTTCATCACACAGTAGTGTAATTGGTTGAGGTACCGTACTACAAGCTGGAAGTTCGCGCATTCGAGTCCTGATGAGGTGGCTTATTTCAATTTAGCTAATCCTTCCAACTGCACTATGGCCCTGGAGTGGACTCAGCTTCTAACAGAAATGAGTACCAGGAATCTTTCTTGGGGGGTAAAGGGAGGCCGGTGCGTAAAGCTGACAAACTTACCACCATTTGTGAGATTGTTGTTTAGAGAAAATGTGGGATCCTTGCTGTCTCACAACCCTCTGGGCCTTCACAGTATGTTACAAGGATAGCTTTACCTTTTTCCTTTTTTTTTTTACCTTGGAGACCAACCCACCTACCCTTCTTAGCAGTGAGTATCAGAATCTGTTTCCCTGGGGAAATGGTATTAGGTACCTCAAGCTAGTGCTAAGATTAAAAGTGATGGAGCTGTACGTCCTCTCCCCTGTGTTTTTTCATGGTATGGTGCTTGATTAAGCACAGGGACTTTATGTAAGTAACTTGATGTAACAGTGTCCCTGAGAAACCAATAGTCAAGAAATTACCTGCTTTTTAAAAAGCCCACGAGCTTAGTCCCTAGACTTTGTTCTGAGCCAAGATGAATATAGGCAACATCTACAAACTTCATTTCTATAATATTCATTTCAATATTATCCTCACTTCTCTGCATAGTTCTCCTGGGTGATTGCTTCATCTTGCTTCAGGTGTTTGAACAAATGCTTTGTGTGCATTTCTTATATTTTCCATGTGTGTTAATGCCCCATCAATATAATCTACTATTTGATCATCCTAGTAGTATTTTCTGAAGAATATAAATTATAGAACTTCTCAGCATGCAGTTTTATGAGTCTCCTATGTTCAGATATTCTCGAACACTGTCAGCCAGCATCTTATATTACATGCTCTGTCTTTTGAAGCATTGAAATTTAATGTAGGAATTGAGGTTGTACAACAGTGGTTATCAGGAGTCCTGTCTTCTGGGATAAAACACCATATAGCACATTGCTTGCTACTTGCTTCATGCTGGCTTAATTTTTGACACTGAAAATGGAGGCAATTTGTTCCTCCAAAACATTGGTTGACTTGCAATAAACTGCACAGTGTTATATCCCAGAAGACAGGATTCTGTTGAAATTTGACTTTATCCAATTTCTCAGAGAGAAAACAAAATTATCGTTATACATGGAAGTGGTACATGATGTTGACCATTTTAAGTTTTGTAAATTTTATATGAATTATTTAATGTAGTGTGTAATTAACAAAATATGAATGAAAATGATTTATGCCTGAATATACTGTAACATCTGTGTTGTTAAGCTTTGAACACTAATGAGGGATGCATGTAATACAATTATATAATTTCACACAATATAAAAATGTTTTGTTTGTATTGCAGCTCCATGTAGACGATGGTTTGCCTTCACAGGTTTGCCAGCAATGTGTACACCAAGTGAATAATGCCTATAATTTTAAACTGCTGTGTGAGAGCTCTGATTTTGCATTACGGCAGTACCTAAGTACTGGGCAGTCAGAAAACCAGCCATATCAGACTTCTTCACCTGTGGTAATCATTATTTATCTTGTGTATGTTAAAGAAATTTGGATAGTTTCTCTTATTCATTAAGAAACAATGGAAAGTAAGGGGACTACTCTCACTTACTAAGTGTATATATGAAATTGGAACTGTCTTAGATTATCTGCATACATTAGAGAAGTTGCAGCAAGAAATCAATTCTGTAACTATTCTTGCGCGTTATGATGTATGCTTTAACCTTTAACATACGGACTTTTAAATTGCCAGCAACCCTGTACAGCTGGAATTTTTTAATCACCCTAATTAATTAACATTGCAAACTTTCAGAAAAAAAATGCATATTTTCCGTTCTATCCAACATAGAAATGTGAACTAAAAAGAACCTGAAAGACAATAAAATTTTCTACATATACGCAAAAGAGCAAGTTTTACAAATGAAAATTAACTGTGATTATTTTGTCATGAAATGCAAAATATGATCTTTATTATATATATATGTTATGAAATTCAAAAGGATTTACCCGTTGTTTTTTCTTGAACCTTGAATCATGGTGATATTGTAAATATACTCGCACTATATAGAATAACATTTTGTTCAGACTGTATGCGAATTTGAACTGCGTCACCTCACAGTTTACGATACCTCACACTCTGACACGCGTGTGCTACTTCCCAAAGCAGTCCACCACACATAGCCCAACATCACACTTTTTACATTAGTAGAGCATGCTGCTTCAGTTTTTCTTATTTTGAGAACAAACACGGCAACGTCTATGTTTCCCTTTGGTTGGCCAGTGTTGTGAATGTTTCACCTCCAGTCGACTCAGTTGGGCCCCAGATGAACTTGGCCTCCCCCCGAGAAACGCCACTGACCGTGATATTTGCCTCATGCGAATGAAGAATCAAATCCCGCGCCAATATTTCTCGGAATTTTTTGTGTGTCATTTTTCCACCACATGACTTGTGTAATAGATATGCATTTAGAATAGTCATATCTAGAAGGTGGAAAAACAATTTCTTCGTCCACTTCCATGTCCTCCGAGCAATGCCATAACTGTTTACCATCCTGTCAGATTTATCCACAAAGCCCATGTGTGCATTGTAGTCTTCAGTTACATGGGGTTTGACAGCATGGCCAGATTCATCTCGGAAGTTGCCATCCAATGGAGGAGGGTGCATATTCGTGAGAACATACATGTCATGCTTGTCTTTCCAATGAACAACACCTAGATGTCCTTTGACTCTTGTAACAATATCCCCTTTTTTCAATTTCATTGACTTGGGCTGAATTTCTTGTGGCATTCCATGCCTATCATTGCGAACGGTTCCACACAGATTTATTTTCCTGTCTAAAGGATCATCAAATAATGCAGGAGAACTGAAATAATTGTCCATGTAAATTTTGTGTCCCAAGCCTTCTACTCTTCAAATTAGCTGGAGAATAATGCCATGTGTTGATGTAATTTCTTCTGTAGCAAGTTGCCTTTGTTTGCCTAAATAAACTATCATGTCATAAGTATAGCCAAGAAAATTGCAAAGCTTGTAAATTTTTATACCAAATCTTTTGCATTCTTTGGGATGTCTGACGAAAAATCACTCTTCCTTTGAAGAGCACTATATCTTCAACAGCAAGACGTTCTGATGGATTGTAAAGTTCATAAAATTTGTTGTTCAGATAATCAAAAATCTTTCTAATTTTCCAGAGCCTATCATACTCTGAGTCATCTCAATTTGGAGGAGTTTCATTATTTTCAAAATGCAGGAATCTCAAAATGTGTAAGAAACGGTCTTGTACCATGGTGTTACGGTAGAATGGAGTGTAGTATTGCTCATCTCTTGACCAATAATCTTTGAGGGTGTCCCGTTGATCATGGCCCATTTGAATTATTATTGCAAAAAATTTATACATTTCTTCAATTGTAACATCAGACGGTTGAACAGAAGGGCCTGGAGCATCTTGGCACACCATAAATTGGTGGAAATATCTATTGGTTTCTTGTAACAAGATTTGGAATATTGCCTGGAAAAAACAAAGTGAAAATGGAAAAAGGAGGGGACTGTGGATTTATATTGGGAGCAGCTGATCTGTTGATTCCACTCAGGGGACCAGTGAAGTCTAGTACCTTTGGTGAATCCTCAGGTCTTCTATCACGAAACCTAATTTCCGTTTCCTCTGCCTCATTACCTGATGATGATGATGACATATTTTCGCGAAGTTCGATGAACTCATTGAGTTCTTCTAACTCATCAGATTCCTCTTCCATCAATATTTCCTCCAGTTCTTCTGTATCAAGAAGTTTTGAATATCGGGCATGTTTTTGAGCTTCCATCTAGGGGAAGGGGGGTTTCCAGATAAATTGAATAAATTAATTTCATTGACAAAGCGAGACTCTCACCTGTTAGTAATACTCGCAAAATAGTGATGCAAAGTAATTATAATATTGGTTGAAAAGAGTGCCAGTGTGACACTGATTCTGAAAGTCACAGTGACGAAGATGCCTTTTATTCACAAATTAATACTGGCTCAGTGGGTTTATACCTCTTCCGAGACACAAAATAAAAATAATATACAAAGAAATATATGACAGTCTGACACTAACTTTTTAACTGATAAAGAAATAATAGACAATCCGACACTGACTTCCTAACTGATAATTCGCCATGAAAAGCAATCCTTGAAAATGTCACACTTCCTTGAAAGCTCTGGAAGCACTGATCTGCAAGCACCGATGAATATTTCATCTTCAGTTCTCAGAACAAAGGTGGGCTATATTTGGCTGACCAAGTCATAAACAGTCATATCTAAATGTAAATAGTATCGAAACCAGTACCCTGATAAACGATTTCATTCTTCAGAGCTAACAAATGAACTCTTCTGACATAAACTTGCGTGGGTTTGTTTTGGTTTCAAACCCAAGGCAAACTGTCAGCAATCCCAAAGAGTGCACGTGTCCTGCCACATATATATATGACATTCGGCCAACTTGGGTTGCTGCTTGCATCATATATGTCTGACATTTGGCGATTAAAGGTTAATGTCTTTGTTATACTGTCACATGTTTAGGTGACTGAGACGCAGATTTGGATTTGTAGTTGGATTTGTTAACAATTACATTTTGTAACTGCAAATAATTTTATGGTCTTGCTAATTTACACAATTTACAGTCACTCCACACTAATCTTCTCAGTCTGTTTCCACCAGTCTTCATGGATTTATAACATCATCATCATCAGTAATCTGTCAAGACGACAGGTCCACAGTCTCTTCCAAAACAATTCCTCCACTTAATGCGATCTAGAGCTTTCTCCTTCAAATGACAGTATCCTCTTCTGTCCCCAAGGTCATCCAGCATCTTCTTACGTCTTCTTCCTCGTCTTCTTGTCACTTCTATCCGCCCATCTATCTTTCCTTCGATAACTTGGAACTATAAAATTCTCATTGAACCACACACTCCCAATATCACTGCACTATAGCACTCATAAAGCCTTCAAATCACACATCAAATCTTCACAGGTTGACCTCTTGTACTCTCCTGTGCTCCTTGTTCGAATTCACTCTGCCGGCATAAGACTGAATTTTGTCACTGTCACTAAAAGATCGAAAACCTCTTACGTTTGTAACTGTCGTTATATAGCCTTCGCATGGACCATGCACATAAAAAATAGTTCTATTGTTGCATGAGGAAGATCACATAGAGAACAAGTCACATGGTTCCTAGCCAACATCTTCATTGATGTGCTGTTCCCTAACAGCGCGCAATAACATTCCTCCACTGAGACGCCTTCCATTGTTGCCTTGTGTATATTCAATCATGTGGTGTTTATCAGTTCACTACCCAGCAACGCTCTGGCCATCCACGTTACAGTACTTTTGATCATTGTGCTAGTTGTGGGCAGAAAAAAAAACAAATTATTTAAGGACTGAGATAATCTAAATATATCTTGTTTTCAGCTCATACATTTTGTATCATGCAGTACTGATGCTAGTATGGTATGCCACAAAGTTTACTCGCTTTCTTTTTTGTTACTCATTTAAAATTGCTGGCTGCAGTATCATCAAATGTCTGAGTATTTTGGAAAGAAACTACAGCTTCTTGGGCTGCAGGGACACTCAACGACTTACATTGTCTCACACTGCATGCACTCAAGACTTGTGGCATAGCCAGTACTCATGGTCTCTTATCCCATCACGAAAGGCTTTGCCTGCTCTCCTACGACCATGGTCTTCATTTAATGCAAGAAAGGCACAGTGGGTCACCTGTTTAGTAGTGAGGACAAACTCCTGCAGGGAAACACATTGTCTTATGTCCATGTTTTCGGTTGATTGTGGCACCATATGGCCAGATGCTGGTTCCAAAATTGGCTGTCATTTGCCCCTGTAATTTCCTCATACATTTCTCCTTTAGGGACTTCATGTAGAACCTTGGAACTAGCCCTGCAGGGTGGCAGGCATGTGCATGGCTTTTACGCCTTCTGTCTTTTCTTGATTGGCATGCATAATTTATAACCAGGTTTCTGTCATGACCTTCATTCCTTCTCAGTGGGCTTTCATTCTGGCTCATCTGTTCTTGATCAGCATTCATTCCAGCCTGCAGGCATTCAGTTATTTGATCTATTTTTGTAGTATGATGGTATAGCTATCCAGTACAGTCTTCAGTCCTGTAATTCAGTTAATCCCACTTTTCACACTGGTTGTCACGTGTTAGTGAATAGACACAGGGTTGGGATTGGTAATTGGATTCATTGAATTTTTGTAACTTGTAACTACAGGTACTGTAACAGTTTTGTGGATCTACACACACTACAGAACACTTTTCCAAACATTAAAGTGTCTCTGTCTTTACCAAGTGTTGCTAGATCGTGGCTCTGACAATGAGTATTCCTCTGCTTATGTGCTCATATTGTCTTCTGCATTCCATCTCACAACTAATTCATGACCTCCTAGCCATGACTGTTTCCTCTCAACTGCAAATAATTTTGTGTGTTAATTTATGATGTCATTTGTAGTAGGTCTTATGTTGCATGCATATCCATTGTCGCAAGC
>NW_019741302.1:28966-30843 GCF_002891405.2 Cryptotermes secundus | reverse complement strand
ATATTATATTTTTAATATAATATTAAAAAAAAACCTTACACGCGTGGAATCCGCGACATCATATGATGACGTTCGGCCAGCTGCCCTAACTTTTAACGACATCATATGATGACGTTCGTCCAATAAAGGTTAAACAAACTAAAGTAAACAGTTTTTATTTTAAGTATTTTTCAGTGCAGTAAATTAACCAAATACAGGATGTGAATAGCTTTTTGGCATTGTTAGTTGCTGGTAAAAACTGAATTGAATTTCCTCACCGATTTCATTCACAGTCTGTCTGAGTTTGTCTGCTAATCATTGCTAATTTGGTTGACTTCCCAGAGTATGTGTGTGAGTGCGAAAACAGATTTATGAGATTGTAGGTTCGTATGGCAGTGACTGTCTTCTGGGATGTGACACTGTGTAGTGTGGTAGAAGTTCACCAATGTTTCAGAGGAGCCTACTGCTTTTATCTCCAGGGTCTGAGAGTACGCCAGTTACTCCTCAACCGAGAGTACGCCAGTTATTCTTCATCCTTGAAGATGGAGGCAGTACATTCCTCTAAAATATTTGTAAATTTCTACCACATTACATGGGTTCACATCACAGAGAATATTGGTCTTCAAGTAAATTTTTGTTTGCAGTATTCATGTGTTGCAGACAAGGGCAGTGAGGTGTATCACAGATAATTTGCACACTGCAGTTTGAAGTATACCTTTCCACTCCTCTCCTTTTTCAGGATGAACCAAGTTTAGATGATGAAACTGATGTGAAACCTTTCCTGAGCTTTTCTGTAGATAAAGCTGATGTGTCACAGGGAATGGAGGAATGTAGCGCAGAGGAAACAAAGTAAGTTGAAATGTGTGGATTGAGATTGTCTCATGATTATTGGTTCAGGCATTCGAATAGTACTAAGGATATTAGCTCAACTGTTTGAGAGGCTGTAGTGTTAGTATTTACAATGTACACCATTGCGGTGGCCTCCATGTCTTGATATAGATTTATATGTCAAATTTCATGATGATTGATGTAGGCATTCAGGTAACATTAAGATTTTGTCTCAGAAGTTTGAGAGACTTCAGTGTTGGTATTAGTGATGGGAGGGATTTGTGATACACATATGCTGTTGAGATAGCATCATGTTGCATCATGTACTTAACCAAGTTTCATGAAGATTGGTACAGTTGTTCAAGTAATACTAAGGTTTTGCCTCAGAAATTTGGAAGGCTGTAATGATGTTATTAATGATGGGAGGGATTTTTTTATGTATGCTGTTCAAATGGGCTAGGGTGGCATGGTATATGTACCAAGTTCTATGATGATTGGTTCAGGCATTTAACACTTCGCCGACTGGTGATTTAAATATTTAAATCACCCTGGCGACCGGCATTTTTAAACATACTACCCTAACTTGTGCACTGTTCACTTTAAAAATTAATATAAAAGCTCCTAATTAATTTTTTGAACTAAATTTTTTGGAGAACACTCACCAATGCTCCTAGAAGTGCTTGAGGGTGTGATATTTCTGGAAAGTTTCCCCTTTGTGAAGTGGCATTACACAGAACTTGCAAATATAGACATACTCCTTTTTTGGTGAACTGTGCAAACACGGTATTGCCTAGAAGTATTCTTCCCCTTGGAATGTTCACTCTTCACAATTTTCAAGAGGGTCTTTTTCCGCGTATCACTCAAGAGTCGCCCTGGGGGGTCCACATGAGACCTTCGTGGGGTGGAAGTTGATGGGCCCGGTCGTGCTAAGTCTTTGTGTGACCCTGGTTCTGCTGCCACCATCTGGACTGTAGCCCAGGCCTTTGCCACATTCATCAGAAATGCTTTGTATTTCAATTCTGAATCAGGGTTTAAATTTTTTTAGATCTTTTGCTGTCCAGACAATGTTA
>NW_019741302.1:25920-28064 GCF_002891405.2 Cryptotermes secundus | reverse complement strand
TGATTCAGCCATCCAAAGTTAATAGGGTGGAGGGATGCACAGAGAGACATACAGAAGGGAAAAAAGAATGCATTATGTGAAAGACCTATCTATCCATTTGTTAAGTGTCTAAATCATTGCAGATATTCTTCAAATTCAATATAGGAGACATCAAAAGTTATTGGGTAGTTCCAGTTTTCATCCATGTTGATCCATAATAAAGCCTTGTTTATATAAGACCATAAATGAACTTTTCCATGTTTCCCATAAACTATTCCAGAGATTTTTTTGTTGAAATTTGATGTGAGTTGCAGGCAGTTCTGCTTTTCAGCCTTGCCACTGTGTAACAGAGCTTAGTTTATGTAAGACAGTAGCAGAATTTTCCAGGCATTCCGTGAACCCTTACCCAGATTTTGCTGAAATTTGATATGGGAGACTACCACAAAATTTTGTTTAGCTTTTCCATTATTCAGTTATGTTCATCAGGACTGAGGCCTGGCATAGTTATTGCCATACATGAACCTTTCCATGTATCCTCTGAAGAGTTCCACATACTTTGTTGAAATTCACTACCATGGACTTCCACTGAAAGTTGCCAACCAAGTCTTATGTGAACAATATTGATCCATAATACAGCCTAATTTGCATAATTCCATAAACGGTTTTTTCTGTATTTCCCATAAACAGTTTTACAGATTTTCGTGAGATTCAGCATGCAAGATGTCCACCAAAAGTTGTGGACAATTTTGAAGAATTGCCATATTGATTCATAGTAAAGCTTAGTTTACATAAAGCGATAAATGGAATTTTCCATGAATTCCTTAAACTTTCCACAGATTTAATTTAAGTTCAGTTTGGTAGACTTTTACTAATTTTCATTTCATTATTTCTGTTCTTAAATATGTTTAAGAAACTTCAAAGAATGCCACAGGTAATTTAGTACCTCATTGTGGAGCACACGATTTCCAGTTTTGTTTATTGCAGCTGTAACAGCTGTTTGCTGACCTCATGGTAGGAATATGTATTTGGAAGTGCAGAACCATTGTATGAATGTAATTTTACATAGAAAGTAGTTCTGATTTTGGTGTATTCAGTCAGTATTCAGTATTAGAAGGGGTGGGTTTCCCCATGCACCGTGACTAGTAGTCTGTTGTACGTCCCCCTTTAATTTCTACTGTTGCCATACCCTACTGGTACTGGTGCTCGCCATCTCCCCTTTCTGCCAGCGAGGTTGGCCCTCTTCTGGCAGTGGTACCCGATAACTTCCCCATCTACTGGAGGCATTGGAAACTACTTGGGTGGGAAACTTGTTGCCTAATTTTGCTCAGAGGTCTCCTAGAGACATGAGGATCTTTTATGTGCCGTAAATCTATGACACAGGACCCACGGCTTAAAGTCCCTCCCAGAGGACTTGTTCCCTGAATTTTTCCGCCCTTAAAAATTCCATGACCTCCTTTGAACCTGCGTACCTTGAGTCATGAGGTGGGAACGTTACCCATAGACTACGGAGGCCACGATTTTGGTGTAAATATGTACTTTATGTGCTCAGAAGAATGGAGTTGGGGTAGTGCAGTTGATATAGCAACTGGCTATGGGCTGGATGACCAAGTGGTTGAATACATTTTCATGGACTAGTGCTTAATTAGGCACTGGGACAACTTTACCTTACCTTTTATGTGCTCTGAAATGCATTTCACCAAGTAGAATGGCTCAGACGGTAATGCTTCAAAATTGCATTTGAAGGATGACCGGTTTGAATCTCAGCTTTGACACTCATTGTCCTGAATGAGGTTTATTTTGGTTTTTGTCACTCCCCACAGGCAAATGTAAAAGCTCAAATAGGTCACATCCTTTCAAATTCATTATTCATTTAATCATTATACTGTCACTATGAGGGAGTGTGATTCCTATCCAACCGCTTCTGANAACGTAACGCTCGCGGTAATAGGCGAGTAATCACCCCGCAATGCGTTGCGCGCGGTGACGTCACGAGCGGAGCCGAAGAGAGCCGAGCGGAGCCGAAGATAGCCGAGCCCCGTAACCTGGCAACTACGCAATGCTAATCAACAGCGGTGACGTCACGCTAGCAACGGCGTCCTATGCTATCCGCCACGTCACACTAGCAACAGCGCAAGGCTATATAAGCGGACCCACAGCAGTGTGAT
>NW_019741302.1:8989-25209 GCF_002891405.2 Cryptotermes secundus | reverse complement strand
TTACAGGCTTTGGGCTCCGCTTTTATACCATGCTTGCTGGACGGAGCTTAAACTTGCAGTTGCGATTGTTAGTGCTGATTGGCTAGCGCACGTGATGATCTTAAGGTGGGCTGCACATCGAGTGCTGTATAAATACGAGTGGTGGCAGCAACGTGTGCAATGTGGTATTGACTAGGAGTGAGTGCTGTCTGTTAGACCGGCAAAGCCGCGTGTTAGTATGTGGGATGTTCCCACAGACTTATTAACCACCTACAGGTCGAAACTACAAATAATTATTAAACTACTGCCGATTTACCCAATTTACAATCACTCCACGCTAATCTTCTCAGTCTATTTCAACTATTCTTCACTGTTTGTTTCCTTTAAATGGATTTATAACACAGGAACTATAAAAGTATCACTGTGCTACAGCACACATAAAATCTTCAAATCACATGTTAAATCTTCACAGGCTGACTTCTTGTACTCTACTGCACTCCTGCTTACTGCTGTCCTCTTGTTTGTGTGCTTCTACTGCTACTATTCATTTGTAACTCATAACTGCCTTGAATGAATTATGTCACTCTTTTATACCCAAAGAATGGACTTGGACTTACAGTAAACACATATCACATGATCACTATCCAGCCCGTCTGTTGGTGTATTGGTCTACAGAAAACACAGCTTCCTCTATTGTTGCGTGTTGGACCTTGTTTATGGAGCAGCCTGGCAATGCGTTGCTCAAATCCATTGTAGTATACTATTTATGATATGAAGAACAGAACCAAGATATTTCTGAAAACAATTGACCTTCATGTTGGAGGTATCTTAAGTTCAGTGATTGACAGAAGTGAAATTCTCTCATGACCAGAATTTATCATAATTCACAGTTTATGATGGTGGTCAAAGTGGCTCGCCCCTTCTTCCATGAAGGATGTTTGAAAATGAAAATAAATCAGTTTATTTTATCTGCGACAGTAGTCTTATAACTTGTTTATGTGGCATTAAGGGTCAGCAAAAATATGGTGAGGAAAAGCACAAGGAATTGAAGGATGGAATTTGGCAGGTAAGGAAATGTTTACTTATTACTTCTTATTATATTATAAAGTGGTATAATATAATGTAATGTAATATAATGGCCATATAATGAGGACCAAACCCAAGTGACCCACCCTTCAACATTAGTTGGAGCACAGTTTTTCCCCACCAGAGCAGATGAATTAGCCTGGGAGTATCATATGGAACTTTGGATTTGAGTGTAGGCAATATTTTGACCATTAGTCATGCTGTCATAACGGAAACTTGCTTTGTGCCCACACTGTTGCTTGTCACAGTTGTACTCATTGAAATTTGTTTCTCATAGTGAAGTTGTGTATTTTAAGAATGGTTAGGTATACAGTGGAACAACATGTATTTCTTGTTGAGATATATCTTCTGAAGAGGTTCCTCAAGTTGTGTGTGTGCATGTTTTGACTGTGTCATGCAGAGGATACACAGCCATCAGAAAAATTGTGTTCTGAACTTGTATAGCAACAGATTCTGTTCTTCGGTTTAATCCTTATGAATTGTCAGTGTACTGGTAAAGTGATGGGGCATACATATGATTTAGTGTTGATTGAGGATGTGTCAAGAAATAAACATTTTTCCCAGGTCCGAATATCACGTTTTACATTTTATATCTGTTTGTGACCTATTTACTGACTCTCCCTTGTAATTCTATAACAGATATGTCACTTTTTTTTTCTGTTATGCTGACAACTGTATTTGTGCGAAATTATAAACAGTGCCACTCTTTTTAAATATAACATTGGACACCTATTTACTTAAAGTAAAATTTTTAATTTTCTGGAGATTATGGTGAAATGAGAAATTTTCAATTTGAGAATGATAATTCAGTTGTTGCTGGTCATTTTGTATTGTTCTGTTTTATAATTATTGACAATATATTTTGAGATTTTTATGTGGTACATACTTCATAGTCTTAATTTTCTGTTTTCAGAGGAAGAGACATCACCTGTTATGTCAGAGTTTTGCAACCCTTTTCAACATTTCAAAATTATATATATAAGCTCTTCCCTTAGTTCACAGAACCTTGAAAGCACCCAACCTCAAGATAGCCAACTCATTTCTGTGTGCAGTAGGGGTTGTGTGTGAGAGCACCTTCCATGGCAGAACACAGTGGTGAAAACACCCTTGATTGTAATGGCTTACTCTTGATGTTGCTAATAATTTTGGTAGTCTTATTCAGTACTTTTTGGACCTCAGGTACTGCTGATCTTGAAATAAGGGCCCCTCTTATGCAGGAAACAGTATTTAAAAACAGTTCTGGAACTCTTTTGCTTGGCCAATGTGATGAATTCTTTCAGGCTTCCCAACAAATGAAGCACTGTCAATGCAGATGATTTTGCATGATTTCCATGACAAATAAGAACTGAAATAACTATCAACAGCATCAAGAATGTGAAGTCTTTTTTGTTTCTGGGGGTGGTTTGCGAAGTAAAAATTGTTCAGTGATATCTCCATTACAAACAAATGCTAGGAGTTGAGCTTCTCCAGTGATGTCAGTTGACTTGTTCATCCGGATGACAAAAGAATCAGCTTTTTTAATGTCAGCTGTCACTTGTGACTCAATGTCTTGAGACATGTCTTGTATACACCAGCTAATAGTGTTATCTAACATAGCGATTTTTAAAATCTCTTTTTCATATTCCTTGCCAGACATAATATTTATGATTATACAGCATGCTGCTAAAATTAATGACTCTGAAATTGTATGATTTGATCCTTCTTGCCATGATTTTGGCAACAGCATAGCTTAAATCTTGAGCTCTATAAGAAATAGTTGTGATTTTGGTCCACTGTTTAGCCTTGTGTGTTTCATCAGCTATAAACCTTTTAAAATATCCCTTTGGTTCATTGCATAAATGTGCTTTGTGTGAAAGTGTCTTTTCATCTTATGTGGAACCATAGCTTGGTTTGCCAGGTTCTCACTATAGACAACACAGGATGTGGCTGCCCTTCTCCGGATGAAATGCAGCCAAAGGACATATTGTCACATGACAGTTTTAGGACTACACTAACTGTACTGTGTGTGAACAAGTGCCAGCCACATTTGATTAATTATCATTTAACTTTATAAATCCAGTAAATCCAGTTATCAATCCAAAACCCATTTGTAGTCACTCATAATGCATGACCTGACAATTTTCAAGGGTATATGAAGCAGTGAAATTTTATTTTAATATTTAATTTAAAGTAAGGCTATCCCTGTTGTTAACTAATTAAGCAGTATGCTATCGAGATATGGGGGAGTGGACGTATAGATGCACATTTTCTTGACCTTTGCATTTTTGACCCTAAAGGAACTCGAACTCTGACCCCTTGGTTGTCCAGCCCTGTTACAAAATGAATGAACACTGAATGCCATTTCATTACTTCTCTGTTTGTTTCATTCTGAGTGGCACATCATTAAGTTGTTGCCCATCATTGCATATACACACTTGCAACCTTGCTTGCAGGTTTGCCAATGCTCGCCTTGCCAAGTTTTCTGGTATCACTGAAATTTGCTTCCGAATTGCGATCTTGAGTTCATCTGTGGTCTGTGCGCTTTTGCTTTGAAGTACCCCCCAAAGGAAATAATGACAGGCAGAGAAATTAGGCGAATGTGCAGGCCATGGGTGCTCACCGCGCAGTGATATGACATGGTCCAGAAACATTTCCTGAATGACCTGCATGAATGTTCTCGCTGTATGGGCAGTTACACCATCTTACAGGAACCATATGTTCGAGAGCTCAGTTCCATGATGACTCAGTTCTGGTGTGAGGAAATTCTATAACATTTCAACATAATTAGCAGGCGTGACTGTAACTGCATGCCCATCTTCGTCTTCAAAGAAATAAGGGCATATGACTCTGAAGTTTGCCATTCCACACCAAACAATCACACGTGCACCATTTGCTACAAATCTATTGTATTTGGCTGTAAAATGAAGGATGATCTCTCTGTCATTTTAAAGTGGTTGTGTTAGCCATCTGTGGGATTATTGATTCATGGATCTCCATGTTGCGATAAATTAACTGGTATAATTGTTTTGGGGTGCTCAGGTGATACTGCAGACTTCCTACTCTTGTGGTTCTGCCTCGAATATGTACGTTTTCAGTGTAGTCTGCCAAGTCAAGCAGGCCTTTGAGTAATACTTCTAGGTCAATATATATGGGAAGTTCATATGATTGAACAACCACTAACCTTAGAGTTTATGCACTTCTGTTTTTCAATTTTCCCTATTAAACCTTTTGTAGTCACATTGCAAACTTGACTGCTCTGAAAATGCTGTATCCAAGGTGGAAAAATCAGTCTCATCTACACTTTCATGATTGCATGCATGGTGGTTTTATCTTTTGTACATGTTACTTCCAAGGAATTGTCTCCAGTCACAGATGATCCACTATATTCCTCTTAATTTACATAATTTCATTATGTGTACCCACTTCGCTCATGGTGCTTATGAAACATGGTTCCGTTATTCATTAAGACATATCCTTATCATCTACTGTAATGAAATGCCACTCCATTCTTTTGGTTAATAAAAATAAAAATTTACAAGAACATATGGGCTGTGCCAAGAATTTATAAGTACATAGCTGTATTTTCATCACTAGAACAGAAAAAGAAATGAAATTTGAGTAATGCATGCAGTAACCAAGTGCAAAAAAGGGCATTTCAAGTGAAAAGGTCTTTGAATGAAACATCTCTTGGATTAAAAGTCTGGGTCAGAAGTCTCTGTTAAAATGTCTCATGGGCCAAACACCACGAGAAAGAAATTTTTTATGAAATATCTCATGCGTTAAAAATAGTGGGTCTAACGTCCTGATACTGTAGGCATTCTCCGAATAATGAATTTTTATTATAATATTACAGATCTCTCAAATTGATTTATATATCATTATTAAGCAAAAATTTCCAGATGTATACCAGAAGCAGTTAATTGTTATCTCCTTTCAGAAAAGCAGCTTAATTGAGTGAATCAAAGAAGGGAAGTGTCAGTTTGTAGGATCCCAAACAAAAGCAGAAAACTAACCTTATATGTGTATAAGTCATGAAGACCCCATATTACTCACTTCTGTCTTCTTAACACTCTGATTCCCACTTACACTGGTCTGTCATACTTCATCTGTAAGAGAAGTTCATATTTTGATTCAGTTTTATTTACTTTTCCTTACTTTCTCATGTCAGAGCTGCCACTGGTATATTCTCATGATTTGACAGTACAGTTCGACACAACCAGGTACATATGCATATTTTATATAACATATTGCAGAAATGGGGACTGCTGCAGGGCATATCATGAAATGAATTTCAAAGTTTCTGTCATGGAATTTTATGTGGCAGACTGGTGGTTCTGTCTCATCCACTTTTATTTAAACTGGAAACCAGTTTTTTGAGTATTCTGTGAAATGCTTGCTTTCATTTACCAAATGTAGTAAACAGCCAGTGAGAAAACAGTGAAGTTGTGGTCTTGTTCACTTGAAGATCAACCCCACATATTTCTTTACTTCAGTGGGCTGATGAAATTGCAACTTTATGAGACAACGACTGCTGTTCTCATTGCACTGATCACATCTGTCATGGAAATAATCTCATAGAATGTGGAACATAAAGGTTAATGCATCCTGGCTATAAATTGGTAGTTTTGGCTATACATATCATTATATCATATCAGTATACATTATATCATTACACATTCTCAACTTGAATTGTTGTCAGGCTGCACCCGTCAGATTAAACATACTGTTGAATGACTACATATCGAGAATGTAAATAAGATTTAAAAGTTTGTGATGATTATATATTAATAAAATGATTGACTTTTTTGACATTATCCATCTTCCAGTTTTTATTTTAAACAAAGTATCAGAGACAGGACTCTGTCTCTGTGCTCAAATAAAAAGCCTACTCAGTTGGGCCCAGTCTTTGGTTCTGACACCAGAACCAATACAAGGCAGGTTATAAAAGCCAGACACAATATAAACTTTGGGGAGAGTTGAGATAAACATTCCAGAATGTCACGTACATGAGATCTTGCAACTATTGCCATGTGTAATGTTATGGCCAGAGTCTGACGTAAAAAAGTAGCCAAAACTAAAAAGTCCAATTCTAAAGGAATAGATTGTAAAATCAATGACAGGACTGTGGACTATTAAAATTGCTGATAAGAGAAAGATACAGATCCAAAAAGCAAGGTAATAAAGGTAAAGTTGCCCCTGTGCTTAACGCATTAAGCACTACACCATGAAGGCATATGGAAGATTGGATGTATAGATCCCCATTTTCTTGAGCTTGGCACTACCTGAAGGTGTAGTCAGCTTCACGGCCTGGCCGCTTTACCCCCCAGGGAAAGATCCCCCAGTACCCATTGGATAGGAGGTTTTGTGGACCACAGCCAGTTTTGACTGCTTGGAGAAGATAGAATTTTTGACCCTACTTGTACTCGAATTCCGACCCCTCCGTTGTCCAGCCCATAGCCTGTCACTATACTGACTGTGCTATCCCAGCTATAGATCCAACAAGTGTCAAGAATAAATATGTTTTAAATAAAAGGCAGGATGATGGATAATGTTCAAACGGTCAATAATTATATGAAGGATGTGATTGCACAGTAATTCTGAATTTCTGTGATGGAGTCAAGTTGTGTTATATCTTTTCATTTTGCTATCTTATCTGACAATACTTCTTGCAAAATGAAGGTACTTTGACTTGTCTCAGAGGAAGCCATTTTGTTTTCAAGCAGGTTTGCTTCCCAAATAAAAGAGATTAAAAGTATGCAAAACAACATAGGAATGGAATGAAAAGAATTCAGAAGTCTTAGTCACTATTTAGTAGGAATCTTTCCCAAAAATTATATCTCAGCAATAGTTAAACCAGTAGGGGCAGCTGTTCAGGTGTTGTTCCAATGTAACATTTGTGGGAAACATTTTACACATAAGGCTAAATTAAATGAACATATAACAAGACATGGAAGGAAGGCTGCACGTCTGAAATGTGTTGCAACACATTTGCAGTCTGAAGAAACATGATACATCACACACAGGAAAGAAGGCATATGTGTGCAGTGTGTGGGGCAAGAGGTTCGCATTGCTTACCCATCTGAGCACCCATTTGCAGTCTGAAGAAACATGATACATCACACACAGGAAAGAAGGCATATGTGTGCAGTGTGTGAGGCAAGAGGTTCACATTGCTTACCCATCTGAGCACCCATGATTCATTCAGAGCAGAAATCACATTGCATTACGTCACACAGGAAAAACCCCTTTCAGTTCTACTGTGTATGGTAAATGTTTCAGAAAAACACCTTGAGAATTCATATAGCAGCTCATGCAGGTCAGAAACCTCATGTGTGCAGAATCTGTGGTAAAGAGTTTTGTGCTATGTGGACACTGTAAGACACATGCAGTTGTCCAGTGGTTCCACTTTACTGGGAAACATGATCTGAAGAAATATGCATCTAAGCACAGTGTTCATTCATAGCTTTTCTGTAGTGTACACCTGTTCCAGGTAAACTAGATGCATACCAGAGGAGCTACAGCACAGGTTTGGACTTTGATGACGTGCTATTGTTCCATGTGTGTGTGAAGTTTTCTTTGAAAGTGCAGTACACAAATAACAGACATGATGTAACTTGCTCATGTGGCTGTGAACATGTGATTAATATACAGATGTGTGTTGCATTCAACTACAAAAACATATTTTTATCATGAATTCCTAGGAGAATACTAACATTTGGTAATAGGAAAGTCAGAATGTTTACTCTAAACATTGAACTTATATGGATTTATGAGAAGTAAAATTTTATGTTTGTATATTAACATAATGCTGTTTAGAACAGAAGATGATCTCTGGTAAGGCGTATTTTTGGTACAGCGATCATGTGATTGGGGCACATGTCTTCTATTTGATAAGCGCAGCTAGAATTTATCATGAGGCTGTATTGGGGTTCTCTTTCCACATGACTTCCGTTTTAAGTTCATTGTACATTCTCATCATGGTTATTACTAACGTGGAAAGGAATATGACTTGGGTAAGGGAATTTCAACAAAAATTGAATTAATGTGAAGTAGATGTACAGGAAGCACGTGCATATTATTATTATTATTATTTTTGGTGGGCCTTCATTCCCATAATAGAGCATTTAAAAATTTTACCTTTAATGTGACTGGAATATGAGATGGCTGGTTGGATAGACAGGCCATATTGTTGAGCAGATATCATTATGGAGGTTTTCTACTCAGTCGCATATGCTTATTGTTTTTCTTTTTATTTTGCATGAGTAAACATTTATAAAGTATGATAAAAAGTAAAGTAAAGCTATCCCTGTAAGAGGCTGTGGAGGCCAGTAGGGTTGTGAGATGTTGAAGGTCACATATTATCTAGACAGTCGGCTCAAAGATGGCGGTAAGGTTGTCAGCCTTGCGTGGTGGCCGCTCTTTACTCCCCAGGAAATTATTTAATTAATTTCTGGTACTCATTTTTGTTAGAGGCTAAGTCGACCCCAAGGCCATAACGATGCTGTATAAAATATCATAGATCACATATTTAAATTTTTTCTGTGTAATGTGTTCATATAACGTGTCTGTGTATACACATCTCCAGGTTTTGTTTGGCTTCTGATATTTACCCATTTGATGTACTTACCTACTTACATATGGAGCTGAGCTCTTCTTGAGGAGAAGCCAAAACTGCAGCTACTCAAGAATTTCTCGACATTTTATGGAATCTGGAGATTCATTACCGTGTTCACAGGAGCTCTCCACTGGTCCCTATCCTGAGCCAGCTCATTCCAATTCTATCTCTCTAAGAGCCATTTTAATAATTTCCACCCACCGATGCCTTGATCTTCCCAGTTGTCTCTTTCCTTCTGGCTTTCCCACTGCTATCCTATATGCATTCCTCTTCTCCCCCATTCGTGCTACATGCCCTGCGCACGTCATCCTCCTTGACTTGATCATTTAAGTATACTTGAAGAAGAGAACAAGTTATGAAGCTCCTCATTATGCAGTTTTCTCCAACCTGTCACCTCATCTCACTTCAGTCCAAATATTCTCAACACCCTGTTCTCAAACACCCTCGGGCTATGTTCCTTCCTTCATGTCACAGACCAAGTTTCACACCCATACAGAACCACAGGCAAACTTATAGTTTTGTATATTCTAATTTTTATGTTTTTGGCAGTTTGTGTAAATAGAAATTTGTTTCCACTTCAGTACTCCAGCCAGTTACAAAGTTCTGATATTTCACTATGTGTTTTGTATTGATAGTGATAAGAAGTAATGAATGTAAATTAGTTTATATAACCCAGTTGTCAGTCATTGATATTGTATGAACACATTTGCATATGAACAAGTTAAATATGTGGTTCTTGATATAGAAAAAACTCTGAGCTTATATGATCAATCCCAAGACCTCCATAGTAAGAGCCCACAGTGCTAACCTTAAGGCTGCCAGGTTTTTCTGTTGATGTTATCATATATTGTAGTTATATCAAAGGGAAAATTCTGAGTCAACACTTTTGGAACTAAGACTCATTGGATGAAAGGACAAGACACATGCCACTAATTTCCATCTACTTCCCATTGAAATCCACACCCCAAGTCTCATGCCTTCTTATTGCTGTTAATATCAGTAGTCAATACATTAGTAAGGAGCAATTGTAACATGTTTTAGAGGTAGCTATTTTCTTTTGATGCAGGTTTTCTTCGACTTTGAAAGACATTGGAGAGTCTGCACAACAACACTGCTTTACAATGGAAGGAACTGAGAAGCATAGTTCACAACCCTCTGAGGAACTTTCTCAGTGTCATGCTTCAGTAGTAGTCGATCCAATTAAGGGTTTGTTCCCCTGTAATATTTGTGGTAAAAGTTTCATAAATAAGAGTAAACAGAAGGAACATGTAACAAGACATGTTGGGGGAAGGCCACATGTATGTGAAGTGTGCGGAAAGAGATTCAAGGAGCGTAGCGGCCTGAAGAAACATGCTATTTCTCACACAGGAGAGAAGGCACATGTGTGTGAGGTGTGTGGCAAAAGGTTCACATTGCTTACCCATCTGAAGACCCATAATTTGGTTCATACAGGGCAGAAATCACATGTGTGTGATATCTGTGGCAAGAGATTTGGTCAGCTAGGCAACTTCAGGAAACATGCATTACTTCACACAGGAGAGAAGCCCTTCAATTGTAGTCTATGTGGTAAATGTTTTTCTCAGAAAGACACCTTGAAGATGCATATAGCAGCTCATGAGGGCCAGAAGCCACATGTGTGCAACATCTGTGGTAAAAGGTTTGCTCAACGTGGATGTCTTAAGACACACGTAATTGTCCATTCTGGACAGAAGGAATTTTGTTGTAATGTCTGTGGTTCCAGTTTTACTAGGAAACATAATCTGAAGAAACATGCAGTTAGGCACCTTGTTCACTGACAGATTTTTCTATGGGGTACACCTTGACTGGCTAAACCAGATGCATACCTGAGGAGCTGCACAACAATTTTGAACTTTTGTGAAGTGTTATTGTTCCATGTGAGTGAAATATCCTTTCAAGTTCAGTACACAAATAATGGAAATGATAGAGCTTGCTCATGTGACTGCGAATATGAGATTTATATATGAATGTGTGTTGCATTCAACTACAGAAACTTTTTGTTTACTGTGAATTTCTTGGAGAATTCTAGCATTTGTTAATAGGAAAGTCTGAAAGTGTACTTGAAGCATTGGACTTGTATAGATTTATAAGCAGTAAAATATTATGTTTGTATATTACTGTAATTCTGTTTAGAACAGCATATGATCAGGAGGCAGGGTAGTGTAGTTGGTATAGCAACTAGCTACAGTCTGGATGACCAAGGGGTCAGAGTTCGAGTACTGGTAGAGTCAAGAATTTTCTCTTCTCCACATTGTCCAGACCGGCTCTGGGGTCTACCCAATCTCCTTTCCAATGGGAGGACCCTATCCTCAGGAGGGAGGGGGTTAAAGTGGCCAGGTTGTGAAGCTGCCCACTCACCTCCAGCTAGTACTAGGGTCGAGAAAATGTGGATCTAGACACCTTGAGGGTGTCGTGTTTAATTATTTAAGTGAAGGAATATGTTTTGCTTTCACCTTACAGCATATGATCTCTGGTAAGGAGTATTGCTGATACAGCTGGTTCTGTGAATGGATCACATGTCACATTTGATAAGTGCATCTAGAATTTATCATGAGGCTGTATTAGGGTTTTCCTTCCACATGATTTCCATTTTAACACTTTGTGGACCGGCAATATAAATATTTAAATCACTCTGGGGACCGGCATTTTTATACCTACTACACTAACTTGTGCACTGTTCACTTTAAAAATTAATATAAAATCTCCTAATTAATTTTATGAACTAAAATTGATGGAGACCCCTTACCAATGCTCCTAGAAGTGCTTGAGAGTGTGATATTTCTGGAAACATTCCCCTTTGTGAAGTGGCATTACACACTTGCAAATGTAGACAGTCATAGTCCTTTTTTTGAGAACTGCGCAAACACTGCATTGCCTAGAAGGATGCTTCCCCTTGGAATGTTCACTCTTCACTATTTTCACGAGGGTATGTTTCCACATATCACCCAAGAGTCACCCGGGGTTGTCCACTTGAGGCCTGCGTGGGGTGGGAGGTGATGGGCTAGGTCGCACTAAGTCTGACTCTGGTTCTGCCGCCACCATCTGGTCTGTAGCCCAAGCCTTTGCCACATTCATCAGAAATGCTTTGTATTTCAATTTTGAATCATTGTTTAGTTTTTTGTAAACGAAAAATGAATTGAAAATGGCACAATTTATAAGCCACAAGGCAACTTTCACTTTTATTATCTGTGGCTGCAATTCTTTGTTGACCCCTGTCACTTCCAATGTGTGAGTCACTTCTCCACAAGGCACGTCGGATGTAGCTCAGTGGAAAACAAGTCAGAGAGATTGCTTTGCCTTCAGCCACTTTTGTCCTTGAAACATATTCCCCTGTACTAACTTCCTGCCTGGTACATAAACAGCTGGAAGGGGAAAAGTTTATTTTCTTTTGGAGTAGGGACCCTAGCCAGCCAGGTCAAGTTAGTGAATACCTAGCATACATTCCGAAGATTTATTACGCAGTATTCATTGCAGTTGCATGGCGCCAGAGCAAGGTATAGTGTGTTAAACGTAATGTGTCCTAAGCCTGATATCATGCGTCCGGTCCGCAAAGTGTTAAGTTCATTGTACATTCTCATCATGGTTATTACTAACATGGAAAGGGAATATGACTTGGGTAAGGGAATTTCAACAAAAATGAAACTGATGTGAAGTAGAGGGACAGTAAACACGTGCTTATTGTTTTTTTTTTTTCAGTGGGCCTTAATTCCCATAATAGAGCATTTAAAAATTATACCTTTAATATGACTGCAATATGAGATGGCTGGCTGGATAGACAGGCCATGTTGTTGAGGGGATAAAATTATGGAGGTCGTTTAGTCAGTCCCATATGCTTAAGAGTTTTTCCTTTTATTTTGCATGAGTAAACATTTTTAAAGTATCGTAGATTAAAATTTGTTCTGTGTAATATATTCATATAACATGTCTGTCTACACACATCTCCATGTTTTGTTTGGCGTCTGATGTGTATTAATTTGATGTATGAATTTTAAAACATTTCATGAAAGTGACATTAAGCAACATCTTTGTTCGATTGTATTCACGTTTCTAGAACAATGTACACGTATCAGTTCAGTTTTCTCCTGTGGTGTGTACCATACTGAAATATCTTTCCGTTCATTCATAGCTGTTGATGGAGAACACAGTAGGTATTGAATATGGTACTTGTGCCAGATGTGAGTTTTGGCCATATCCCCCCCCCCAAAAAAATGAAGTTTCTCCATTGCATTCCATCACCACTTTGTTGGCAGTTTGTGCAAACTGGAATTTATTTTACTTCAGTACTACAGCTAGTTACACAGTTATGATATTTCAATATGTGTTTTGTATTAATACTGATAAGAAGTAATGAATGTAAATTAATTTATATACCTCAGTTGTCAGTCATTGATATTGTATGAACACGTATTAAAGATAAGCAGCGGCACGCACACAGGGAGCCTACACAGAATAATACCTGAACAGTGCTGAAAACAAGAAGTAGCTGCTGCAGCACTATAGACATAGGGCGGGTACCCCTGAGAATTTTAAATTTTGAAATATTTTAAAGAAATTTTTGAATTTGAATTGAATATTTAAAAGTGCCAGTTTTTGAAAATCAAATTGATGTGTGTAGGTTAGTTAGTTATTTATTGGAGAGGGTGGGTTTCCCCATGCACTGAGACCTGTATTGGTCCATTGTGCTTCCCTCTATGATTTCTACCAGTCTCTATATCCTACCGGTACTGGTGCTTACCATCAGTCCCGCCCAGCCAGCGAGACCGGCTGTACTAGCTGAGAGGTATCTATAATGCTTCCCTCATCTACCAGAGGTATTAGAGACTGCTGTTGGGCGGGAAACGTCCGTTAATTTGGCTCAGTGACCTCCTTTGGAGATATGAGGTTTTTTACGTGCCGTAAAGCTACAACACGGGACCCACGGCTTAAAGTCCCTCCCGGAGGACTTGTTCCCTGAATTTTTCCGCCCTTAAAAATTCGACGACCTCCGCTGGGTATTTGAACCCGCGTACTATGAATCATGAGGTGGGAACGTTACTTCTAGACTAAGGAGGCCACTATGTGTGTAGGTTAACAAAGATTTTGTACAAATCTGACATCAGCAGAGAGGATTCTGAAATATTGGGACCTGTTAGCAATGGAGAAGTGAACAACTGGGAAGACTGATGTTTTTTAAATTTTAAACTACATGCAGTGTAGCAGCTACATGAGAGTATACACCTGATGATGGCCATTTACGGCCGACACATGTAGTGTAGAAGAAAGGAAGACGAAAGAACTACAATAAATTGTTTCACTTGGGATAGAGTTTGTGTGATGTATTGTGTAGAGTGTAACAGGATGTTTATATATAATATTGTATGAACATATTTGCGCATGAACAAGTTAAATATGTGGTTCTTGATATGGAAAAAACTCTGAGCTTATATGATCAATCCCATGACCTCCATAGTAAGAGCCCACAGTGCTAACCTTAAGGCTGCCAGGTTTTTCTGTTGATGTTATCATATATTGTAGTTATATCAAAGGGAAAACTCTGAGTCAACACTTTTGGAACTAAGACTCATTGGATGAAAGGACAAGACACATGCCACTAATTTCCATCTACTTCTCATTGAAATCCACACCCCAAGTCTCATGCCCTCTTCTTGCACTTAATATCAGTAGTCATTACATTAGTAAGGTGCAGTTGTAACATGTTTTAGAGGTAGCTGTTTTCTTTTGATGCAGGTTTTCTTCAAGCATGAAAGACATCGGAGAGTCTGCACAACAACACTGCTTTACAATAGAAGGAATTGAGAAGCATAGTTCACAACCCTCTGAGGAACTTTCTCAGTGTCATGCTTCAGTAGTAGTTGATGCAGTTAAGGGTTTGTTCCCCTGTAATATTTGTGGTAAAAGTTTCATAAATAAGCATAAACTGAAGGAACATGTAACAAGACATGTGGGGGGAAGGCCACATGAATGTGAAGTGTGCGGAAAGAGATTCACGGAGCGTAGCAGTCTGAAGAAACATGCTATATCACACACAGGACAGAAGGCATATGTGTGTGAAGTGTGTGGCAAAAGGTTCACATTGCTTACCCATCTGAAGGCCCATACTTTGGTTCATACAGGGCAGAAATCACATATCTGTGATATCTGTGGCAAGAGATTCAGTCACCTAGGCAGCTTGAGGATACATGCATTACTTCACACAGGAGAAAAACCTTTCAGTTGCAATATGTGCGGTAGATCTTTTACTCAGAAAAACAACTTAAAGACTCATATAGCAGCTCATGCGGGTCAGAAACCACATGTTTGCAGTGTCTGTTGTAAGAGTTTTGCTCAGCATGGACATCTTAAGACACATGCAATTGTCCATTCTGGACGGAAGGAATTTTGTTGTGATGTCTGTGGTTCCAGTTTTACTAGGAAACATAACCTGAAGAAACATGCAGCTAAGCACGTTGTTCACTGACAGCTTTTGTGTGGGGTACACCTTGACTGACTAAACCAGATGCATACCTGAGGAGCTGCACCACAATTTTGAACTTTTGTGAAGTGTTATTGTTCCATGTGTGTGAAATATCCTTTCAAGTTCAGTGCACAAATATTGGAATGATAGGGCTTACTCATGTGACTGTGAATATGAGGTTTATATATGAATGTGTGTTGCATTCAACTACAGAAACTTTATGTTTGCTATGAATTATTAGGAGAATTCTAGCATTTGTTAATAGGAAATTCATAAAGTGTATTCTTGAGCATTGAACATGTATAGCTTTGTAAGAAGTAGAACTTCATGCTTTGTGTATTACCATAATTCTGTTTGGAACAGCATATGATCTCTATTAATGAGTATGATTGATACAGCAGGTCTCATGACTGGATCACACATTTCACATTTGAGTAAGAAATAAAGGTAAATTTGTCCTGGTGCTCAACTAATTAAGCACTATGAGATGAAGGTGTATGGGGGAGTGAATGTCTAGATCCACATTATCTTAACCTTGGCACTAGTTGGAGGTGATTGTTCAGCCTCACACTCCGGCAGCTTTACCTCTGGAGGACCCCCCCCCCCAATTTCAATTCCAATGGATAGGATGCTGTGTGGCCCCCAGAGCTGGTCTGGACAGTGTGAAGAAAGGAAAATTCTTAGCCCTGCCAGGACTTGATGTCTGACCCCTAGGTAATACAGCCAAAATCCAGTTGCTATACAAACTGTGTCAACCTGGCTCCTCGCATTTGATGAGTGCATGTAAAATTTATCATGAAACTATTTGGGGCGTTTTTCCACGACTTCCTTTACCTTGCTGTTCGTTAGACATTCCTGTCACAATTATTAATGCTAATTAAATCAGTGAACAATCAAGTTCCTTCCGTCAAATGTGACACTTTTTTAAGTTTTCCACCTCGTCACCACCTGCCTTACATGTTTCGGCTCACCACGGAGCCATCATCAGAGGCATTTATAGTAGAAAAAGAAATCACCAACACACAAAACTTCACTTTGTCCAAGATAGCCACGTTCCAGTTAATTAAAATAATTACAAATAGTTAAAAT
>NW_019741302.1:0-6228 GCF_002891405.2 Cryptotermes secundus | reverse complement strand
GCCTGCAACATACATGCACGCAACAGTAGAAGAACTGTGTTTTCTATGTGGTCCATGCTGAAAAGTTATAACAAGGACAGTTGGAGGTATGCGATGTGTCAGTTGTGTTCTGCAGGGAACGCTGAGAAGAGATGGTACTGTAGTTAAATTGTGGAGTGCTAATCAGCGGACAGCTGTGTAACCACTGAAACTGAAGAATCCCCATTGTTAAGATCCATTACCAGGAAACGGCTAGTGAAAGTAGACTGAGAAGACTTTTAACTTCTGCTCTAGTGATTTGTCAAGTGTGTAGATCAGCAGTAGCATTGTAAGTGCTTGTAGTTCTGAGTTGTATGTATAAGTGGTTAATAAATCCAGTATTCAATCCAAAACCCCATCATTAGTCACACGTACTATGTGATGGGATGTTTTGTCACAATAAATCTGTTTTCAGAAACACTCTGCTCAAACATTTATTTGCAATTTATTATATGTATTTGAGTTCATGGTTAATATTGTTGGAGTACTAATTTTATGGGAACTTTCCTATACTGTAAAATAATAAGCCTTTGAGATGCATGGATTTGAGAGTATGGTGTTCATAGTCCCTTTTGCCAGAGCCTGTTATTATCTGTACATATTTAACAATAAAGATACACATTCCAGTGTAAGATATTTCCATTTGCAAACTGCATGAGAAACAATAGAAGGAATACTTAAGGAAAGTTTCATGTAATGTTGCGTACGACAGTTGACAGAAAATGTGCAGTTATAGTATCCTATTGATGTACTGAGCCTTGCTACAGGAAATATCATGGTGTTGGACCACCTTTTGCCTTCAGTACAGCCACAGTCCTTGGAATGGATGTGTGCAATTTGTGAACAGTCTCTAGCAGAAATCCATACCATTCTTCTTGAAGAACATCTTGAAATTGTTTTAGAGATGTTGGAGGTAGGAATATGTTCCTCACTGTAGTCTCCAAAACTGACCAGAATGGTTCAGTGATGTTCAAGTCTGGTGATTGTGTTGTCTAGGGAAGATGAAGTCACCTTCATGCACTTCAAATCATGACTGGACAGGTCCAACTGTGTGAACGGGGCCACTGTCATCTTGGAAAACTGCATTGTTTCGCAATAACATCGGATCATGGGATGCACCTGATTACCCAAACTGTCCAGCTACTCTCTTGCAGTAATTTCGCCATTAAGGGTAATAATGAGACCAACGGGATACCATGATATTGCTGCCCAAACAGTCATAGAACCTCGTCTTGCGGTGACCCATCTCGAGCGTAAGAAGCTGGTGGATTCATTGCTCTCTTGAGGGTGACAGCAGCCTCACGAGCTCGGGTCCACAGCGTGGAGTAGGGACCCCGTCCCGGTGGAGAGGTGGTGATGTCCTCTATTTCCGTGGCGTACCTTTGGTCCAGCTGCGAGATCACATAGGAGAACTTGGTATTCTCGCTGATAATACCGGCTAAGATAAACTGTACCTCAGCTTTGACGAACCACGCGGCTGGTTGCTCGGCCCAGACCGGTGTAAAACGCACCGCCACTCTGGATATCTCCGCCGGTGGTGAGTTGTCCGCATTCTCCATTGTTTGTCGGGGTCACCAATGTGGGATGTCGGTGTCGGTACTCGGAGAGACAACCACGTCAATTTATATAACATATTTATTGTTGTTAGAAGAAGAATATGCAGACAAGCAGAGTGTGCTTGATGATGCCCTCAAAACTCTGGCCGTAGTGGGTTGGATGGTTGTTGGAGTCTAGCGTCAGAGTTCTACTCTAAGTAGTATACAACAACCCACTCAGAGGATAAAACCATGTGACTTACGGAAATCAATAAATTCCTTGAAATTGAGAGAGGCCCGCAGATTTAATGGCATTCTAAATGAATGTCTCATACACCTTCCCAGAAGACTGTTTGGATGTTTGACACGTTTATTTAATCACTACTATTGGGTCTCCCATTTTCAAAGCCTTGATAGGAAGCAAAAGTCGTAACGTTATCGAAATCCTGTAGTGATCCAAGATTCCCTCAAAATATACGTCCGATTAGTCTCTTCTCGAGAAAGTCATTCTGAAAATAGTCCAAAAGTACATTGAACAAAGAGACCTGCTTAACGCAAGCTAGTTTGATTTTCGTGTTAGTCACAGCACAACACTTCAATGCATGAGGCTAACGGGTCGCGTGACCCTTAATTTCAACAATGAAATGTTTACGGCCCCGGTGTTCTTGAACATGGAAGAAGCCTTTGATACCACATGACACTCTGGCTTTCTATATACGTTATTTTTTAATTGGAATATTTGACCAGTTAAATCAAGCTCATTAGATCCTTTCTTTCAGAACGCAAATTCAGTGTTTCTGTGGAAGGCAGAATGCCTAAACCAGGGGATGCCTCAAGGTTCTGTCCTGTCTCTTTTCTGTACATGTGTATAAATGATGCCCCCCACCCCCAAAGCATGTGGTGTTTATGTTTATTAAGCCGTCTTTGCCGAAGACACCTGTCTGTATGCGACGGTATGCGACATACCTCAAGGAGTGAATTGTTGTCAGAAGATTGAGAACCGTATTTATATTTAGCGGTATTTAAATGTTCCCTGTTCTGAGGACCGTCAGTATCAGTGCTATCAGTGGTTGCATTGCTAGTGATCACAACTGATTCCTGTGTTTTGTAGTTATTTATTCGTTGGTGTTAACTGATGGAGATGTTTGTCCGTGTTTTGGCTGATAGTAAATTTCCAATCCGATGTTGGGGTAAATTCTGATATACGGAGGCATTCACGAAACAATAAAGTTTGAAAAATGTCATTGAATTTTGGAAGCATTTGTCGGCTATGCATGATGCAGACTAATATTATGTTACCTTTGTTTAGTGAGGACGGTGTTCTTCGAAACCGTATAATGGCTGTAGTGCCAGTTATAAAGGTAAGTGCATTGTAATTACTTGCAATAAGTATCATTTTGTGTATCGTTTGTGCAGTGGGCTATGAATTTCGTTTGAGTAATATGATATTTAACGTTGTCCTTATAGTGCAGAGGTTATGGAGCGTCAGATGAGGTGGGAAGTTGATTGTAATTAGTTGAGTAGGTAAGATTTTTGGAGCAAAGTGTGGTGGTTAATGTTGAAGTACTGGCCCGGGATTCGCCGGTAGGGAGTGAAGACAGTCACAAGAAACCTCTTGATTGCCGATTATTCAGTTGAGATGAAACCACGTTCTTTTAAGATAGAAGTCTGGAAAGCGTTACCACTACTGTAGTTTAAAAATATTTATGAATAGTGTACAGACCTCTGCTGTTTGTACGAGTGTAGGGACAGAACTAGTGACACAAACTATAATTGATATGTTCATTTTGTGTAACATAGACAGGTCATGTAGCAGGAATGGGGGAGATGAATGCGTATAGGATATTGGTGGGAAAGCCAGAAGGAAAGAGACCACAGGGAAGACCAAGGCGTAGGTGGGTGAACAATTTTAGAATGGATCTTAGAGAGATAGGATGGGATGGTATGGATTGGATAGATCTGGCTCAGGATAGGGACCAGTGGAGGGCTCTTGTGAACATGGTAATGAACCTTCGGGTTCCATAAAATGCTGGAAAATTCTTGAGTAGCTGCAGAATTGATGGCTCCACCAGATGGGCTCAGCTCCATGAGTGAGTATGTAGGTAAAGCAATATCTCACATTCTGTATATCTGAAAGTTTCCTCCCCCATACTACAGAGCAGATTTTGAAGGAATTTGGTGTCAGATATGTGTATTCTAACAGTTATTGGGTAAATTTAATTTTGGTTTATGCCACATAATTTCTACTGTACTAAATAACTCAGCAGCCAAGGTAGTATAGTTAGTATGGCAGCTGGCCTCTGAGCTGGACAACCAAGAAATCAAGATCGCTTCCTAGCAAGGGGAAGAGATTTTTATTTTTTCATCACACAGTAGTGTAATTGGTTGAGGCACCATACTGCAAGCTGGAAGTTCGCAGGTTCGAGTCGTGATGAGGTGGATTATTTCAATTTACCTAATCCTTCCAACCGCACTATGGCCCTGGAGTGGACTCAGCCTCTAACAGAAATGAATACCAGGAATCTTTCTGGGGGGTAAAGGGAGGCCGGTGCGTAAAGCTGACAAACTTACCACCATTTGTGAGATTGTTGTTTAGAGAAAATGTGGGATCCTTGCTGTCTCACAACCCTCTGGGCCTTCACAGTATGTTACAAGGATAGCTTTACCTTTTTCCTTTTTTTTTTTTTTACCTTGGAGACCAACCCACTTACCCTTCTTAGCAGTGAGTATCAGAATCTCTTTCCCTGGGGAAAAGGTATTAGGTACCTCAAGCTAGTGCTAAGATTAAAAGTGATGGAGCTGTACGTCCTCTCCCCTGTGTTTTTTCATGGTATGGTGCTTGATTAAGCACAGGGACTTTATGTAAGTAACTTGATGTAACAGTGTCCCTGAGAAACCAATAGTCAAGAAATTACCTGCTTTTTAAAAAGCCCACGAGCTTAGTCCCTAGACTTTGTTCTGAGCCAAGATGAATATAGGCAACATCTACAAACTTCATTTCTATAATATTCATTTCAATATTATCCTCACTTCTCTGCATAGTTCTCCTGGGTGATTGCTTCTTCTTGCTTCAGGTGTTTGAACAAATGCTTTGTGTGCATTTCTTATATTTTCCATGTGTGTTAATGCCCCATCAATATAATCTATTATTTGATCATCCTAGTAGTATTTTCTGAAGAATATAAATTATAGAACTTCTCAGCATGCAGTTTTATGAGTCTCCTATGTTCAAATATTCTCGAACACTGTCAGCCAGCATCTTATATTACATGCTCTGTCTTTTGAAGCATTGAAATTTAATGTAGGAACTGAGGTTGTACAACAGTGGTTATCAGGAATCCTGTCTTCTGGGATAAAACACCATATAGCCCATTGCTTGCTACTTGCTTCATGTTGGCCTATTTTTTGACACTGAAAATGGAGGCATTTTGTTCCTCCAAAACATTGGTTGACTTGCAATAAACTGCACAGTGTTATGTCCCAGAAGACAGGATTCTGTTGAAATTTGACTTTATCCAATTTCTCAGAGAGAAAACAAATTTATCGTTATACATGGAAGTGGTACATGATGTTGACCATTTTAAGTTTTGTAAATTTTATATGAATTATTTAATGTAGTGTGTAATTAACAAAATATGAATGAAAATGATTTATGCCTGAATATACTGTAACATCTGTGTTGTTAAGCTTTGAACACTAATGAGGGATGCATGTAATACAGTTATATAATTTCACATGATATAAGAATGTTTTGTTTGTATTGCAGCTCCATGTAGACGATGGTTTGCCTTCACAGATTTGCCAACAGTGTGTACACCAAGTGAATAATGCCTATAATTTTAAACTGCTGTGTGAGAGCTCTGATTTTGCATTACGACAGTACCTAAGTACTGGGCAGACAGAAAACCAGCCATGTCAGACTTCTTCACCTGTGGTAATCATTATTTATCTTGTGTATGTTAAAGAAATTTGGATAGTTTCTCTTATTCATTAAGAAACAATGGAAAGTAAGGGGACTACTCTCACTTACTAAGTATATATGAAACTGGAACTGTCTTAGATTATCTGCATACATTAGAGAAGTTGCAGCAAGATATCAATTCTGTAACTGTTCTTGCATGTTATGATATATGCTTTAATGTCTTTGTTATACTGTCACGTGTTTAGGCGACTGAGACGCGGATTTGGATTAGTAGTTGGATTTATTAACAATCTACATTTTGTAGCTACAAATAATTATCACAGTCTTGCTGATTTACACAATTTACAGTCACTCCACACTAATCTTCTCAGTTTGTTTCCACCAGGCTTCACGTATTTATAACACAGGAGCTATAAAATTCTCATTGAACCACACAGTCCCAATATCACTGCACTATAGCACTCATAAAACCTTCAAATCACACATCAAATCTTCACAGGCTGACCTCTTGTACTCTCCTGTGCTCCTAGTTCGAATTTGCTCTGCCAGCATACGACTGAATTCTGTCACTCTCACTTAAAACCTGAGAACCTATTATGTTTGTAATTGTCATTATTTAGCCTTCGCATGGACCATGCACAGAAAAAACAGTTCTATTGTTGCATGAAGAAGATCACATAGAGAGCAAGTCACATGATTCTTAGCCAACATCTTCATTGGTGTGCTGTTGCCTTGCAGTGCGCAATAACATTC
>NW_019741301.1:1509656-1511988 GCF_002891405.2 Cryptotermes secundus | reverse complement strand
AATGCAGTCCTCTTCGACCGAACTTTCTCAACTTCTGACAACTATACGTATCTCAAATGACTTTCTTTGCCCCTTTATAATTTCTAGCTAAGAACCACGAAGAAAACAACCTCTCTTTTATTAAGATGGTTTGTTTATTGATCGTTGCTTAGCAATGTTTACCGAGTCGTTGCGTAACAACTGGTCTATACATCACAATATTGTCACTTGTCACAGTGACTAAGACGCAGGTTTGGATTAGTGAATCGGTTTATTGGATCTTCACTAGTTTTAACTACAAATAATTGTAACACTTTCAAGATTACTATAGTTATAACACACACGTTAAGTCATCACAGGTCTTCTATTCACTTCTCTTATAAGCATTCTACACTAATGTCCCAATTGCCTTGAGCTCTCTTGGACTCTGCACTAACTTAAGCGTAAACAGGTTTTTGTTCTACACGCGCCGCACAGACAACACCGAAAACAAGTCACGTGATAACTAGTACTGTCGGAGTGTGACGTCATTGCACCTGCTCGGAAGCCTGTTTACTGAGCCGTTATATAGAAGTGGGTTGCATAACCTCGTTGTTCCATTTTTGCATGCGTGTATCGCGTGTGTTTAGCCGTCCGTTACCTAGCAACGCTCTGTCCATCCACGTTACAATATGAACTACCTACCAAACGGGATGGTATAGCGACAACAGTCTAAACTCGTATTTGGGAAGTCCTCGTTTCGAATTTCGGCTGAAAACCCGGTTTTTATCCTTGATTTTCCCATGCTTTTCTTCAGTCTCTGCAGGCAAATGTCAGTATAGCAGAGCGATTTGGCCACGTCTGCTTGCTTCGTAATTAATAATCCGCATGTTATCCTACAGCCGGTCACGGTAGCTGAGCGGTCTAAGTCTTGAACTATTTTCTCTCGCTTGGATGTTAGGATCATGGGTTCGAATCCCACACAAGGCATGGATGTTTGGTGTGTATATGGGTTTATTCTGTGTTTAGGTAGCGGCCTTGCGACGAGCTGATAACCCGTCCAAGGAGTCCTACCGTCTGTAAAAATGATCATGAAACTGAGAAATCAGCCCTATGCTCCGAAGTGGGAGCGAGAAGTGAGAGAGAGAGAGAGGGAGGGAGAGAGAGGGAGAGAGAAAATCATAATCCTACCATTTGACACCAGAGTCTGGCTACCGGTAGCGTAGTAAAACAATTCACGGTCCACCTAATTTAACAAAGAATAATTCATTATTTTGTCAAAAGAAATTAATTATTTGAATTATGACTTTTTTTTTAATATTCGTCTAGGAATTTCTGCGTCGTATTTATCGATCATACAGAGAATTAACCGACAAGCCTCTGTGACAGACATTCAGCGTGGTATCCAGTAGACAGGGACTGAGTTTTAGCTTAATAATTAGAACAACTTTACTCTTCAGAAGGTGGACTTACACTTTTTTTTTTTGTGGATACACGGTCCTCGCTATATCCTGTCTCATTGCCAGTTTACCAGTAGAAATTTTAAGTTCTCAGTGACTGTAAATGCGTTTCCACATTTATGTGTATTCTACATTTTGCTTTCTCGTTGCTATACAGAGGAAATGTATTTGCATTCTGTTCACTATTAACTTCGGTCGGTTTATTTTGTTTTCAAAGAACTGTGCTACACTCTACACTAATAAAAGACATGGCGAACATTGTTATGTCACCAACACATGCTACATGAATAGATTTCCCAGAACCGCATACAAATTTATAATTTTCATGTCAAATATAGCTTACAATTTCGTTGGTACGAAATGTATAGACATATGCAGATTTCAGTACTGGAATGACCGCCATACGTGGAAAACAAACAGATGTTATCTTTCTATTAATTTAGCTGCAAGCCAGTTCAGACTCCATATTGATTTGTTATGGTGCAAATACATGGCCTTTGTTCTGTTCTCAGATTCTTGCCCAATAGGTACAGCGCTTTTTCCAGGGGATAAAGCGGTCGGAGCATGAAGCTAGCTTTCAAGCTTAATGCAATATTGAGATTATGAATATGTGGAACTATATCCCCACTCTTCCATGCGTCTTTCTACCTTTTCACTTAAAATAAACAAATAAAATAAAATTTAGGTTTATTTTTCTGTATTTCAGCATCCTGTTGAAAATTTTTAATTAAACTTCTATGTATCCACAGTCCGTCAATAACGAATTGTGGATACATAGACATTTAATATAGCTTTATTTATTTAAGAATATATTCATTTATAATTTTTAACCTACTTTCCTTATCATAAAGAACCAAAGTATCCTTATGCAATCGCCATGCTGTCTATATGTCTGTGTTCTCTCCCCCCCCCCC